>NC_090442.1:782926272-783056272 GCF_031143425.1 Pleurodeles waltl | reverse complement strand
GTTACCATAGGGCATGAGGTATAAATAGAATATATTGGTTTTTTTTAGCCATGTTTCCATCACCTTGAATTTCAGAATATAACCTGGATGTCCAGACAAAATGTAGTCTGTGGGTGTGCCAGTGGACTGAAGCAGGTATTGAGGCATCTCACACAATTCCCTATCAAACCATTCCTGCTTGAACCGAGGTTCACAGTGGCAAGGTGAATTTTAAGCAATATAAAAAAATGGCTGTTTCATATAGTCACATCTCGCTCCACACTAATGTAAAATTAGTAGTAGTTGATAAATTCAACTTCTTATCAAAGGCAGTGATATTAATAAAAACAATACTTTTCCTAATATTCTTATATATGCTTGGTCATCCAACTTCCACTTGTGTAGACCACGTAAATTGGTAGTTACAGGATCCTTAATTGGCAACAGCAAAGTAAATCATTGCACACCACGGCAGCACTGCAGTCGGTGTTCGATGCAAAATCAGGGCAGGCATTGTAGAACTCACATGAAACTAATGTATAGTTGGTTAGTGAAGTCTGCAATGTAGCCAGAGTTATTTGGTCAAGGAAAACCTTCTGGCTGGTGGCCAATGTCTATCTCAAGTCAGGGGAGAATGGTATCCCAGGACCTGGGTCAACAATGAGTTTGATAGGAAAGGGTCATATGTTCAGCATTCCCATTAGACATGCATAGAATGTCTTGGGCACAGTTCAAGTGATAGCAGCACTGGGCGTCACATTCTCAAATGAAAATAAAGACACCCTGAAGTGGTGCCAAGATTTCATGCTGCTTCACTGAACCCTTTAGAGAACACAATTCATGCAAAATGTTGTCTCACAATCACAAAAAGCACTACTCAGCACATAACGTACCACATACCATGGGGAATGTAAAGACCACAGTTATGGAGGACTGGAGTACATTTACAGAGACACCCATTAGGAGCAGACAGAAAAGGCTACATCTATTAAGGTTTGTACATCTGAACTAGAATCAGCTGCAGCCACCCACCAGTTGTCTTCATAGTGTACAGGCTTCTATGAGGGGGTACAAGACATCCTCATCTAGGGTGTACGCCATGACTAGCATTGGCAAGTACTCATCACCCAAAATTTGGAGTGCCTCCCGTTTTCCCACAGAGTGTCCCATCACGTGTCAGAAAATACATGGCATGCCAGAAAATGTCACATAGGAGCAAATTGACACATTTCGTTGTCGTGCAAGTACCTCCATCCCTCCATCCACTCAAAACTATATTGTGTAATTTATTTTGTCACTGTAGTGTAATGTGCAGAAGTGCCCTTAGATGCAAAAGTCTGCTCAATGTAGCAGCAGTACAGTGAAGAGGCAACCACAGTCTCAAACACTGTAGGAGCTAGAGGGACCTCTTGATTCGTAGCTGCCTGAGGCTGTCTCCAACCTCTGGTGCATGGCTGGAAACATCTGGATGGATGCTTCAGGAGAATGATGCACCATACAGTGTATTCCTCATGGCATAAAGTCATCAAGGTCAAATGTTGCGGGGTGAGTTGCCAGTAAGGTATCCACAACCGGACACTAATGTCAGTGTCAAGAGGACACGCAGCCCTTGAGCAGCATGAAACACAAGGGATGTTAGATAGAAGTTGTATTTGTTGAACTTGGAAGCTAGCTGCTTGTAACAGAGCAGTAAAACAAGGTGGTTGCAGAGCCTTCCAGTGGGCTACTCCAGAGAGGATGAGCACACAAATGACCATGATAATTCTCAAACACCGCATCTTAGGTGAACTATGCTGCTCTTTTCTCCTGCATTATTGATGTTGAAGGACAACAATAAAATATAGAACAGCATTGAAAACCCTTTTCTTTTTTACATCTTTTAAGTGAGCATCAATTCAATTCAATTCTTCGCATCCTTCCCCACTTCTAACACACAAGTTAATGTATGGACACAATAGATAGTTAAGTTTGAATTGTGTTTGACATTGGCTGGGGCAGAAAGTATTCTACTGCATAATGCAGGAAGGTTTTGTTCTTATTTATTTGCTTAGCCTTATTTGACACAGCCAGCCTGTCATTGCAATCAGAAATGCCACAACAAGGGCAGTGTGATGCTCAGATAAGGTCGAGAATACAAATCAAAGTAATCCTTGAGGCATTGTACAAATATGTTTATTTGTGATGAGTTCTCAGCAAAACAAATACAAAATATTGATAAGTTATTCTTATGATAAACCTATTTACAGATGTATCATGTACATCATTACATCATTAGAGATTCTTTTTCCCTATTCTCATGTGATGGTTCACTAGCCTGGATTTAAACTCATTGAGTGTGGGGTGGTTGGGATATCAGAGGCATCACGTTCCAGTTATGGGATCCTAGAAGACAGAGAGCTAAGAATCTCGATGCTACACAGGGTGGGGTTGGTTTGATCAGGAAGTCCTAGGTGGCAGATAGCTCAGTCCAGATGTGTTTGTAGGAGGTAGTGCGAGAAAATTCCATAACACTTTGAGAACAATTGGCAATATCTTATAGAGGGCCCTGTTCATTTGCAGAGATCTACCCTGCTTCGTGGAGAAAGGGAGGTGTGACAGTAAGTCTGGGCAAGTTGAAAAAGATACTACAGCAAAGTTAAGCTCTTTATCCAGAGGGAAAAAGGTTTATTGCGGGAGGCTCACAAGCCGACTATTGATATAATCTAATTTACTTAGTAGTAATGGATTAACTAGTGATTTAGCTATGCAGAAGAATAGAGCTCTAGCTGTATTGTATTTTTTGTAAAGCCATTACTTGATATCTTGCAATGAATGCGCTCACATGCTTTGAATAGTTTAAAATCATGGCAAGATTTCTAGCCAAGCGGAAGTGGTTCTAGGTTGGTAACGGGATAGAAGCATAGGAAGAGGGAAAGTGAATGACCTCTGTTTTTGAAGAGCTCAGCATGAGTGACTTGAAGACCATCCAGTGTTAAACTGCAGTGAGAAACTCATAGATGATGTTCCTAAGGAAAGACGTGCAGAGATACAATAAGAGAAGACTTAGAATGGATCCTCAAGGTACTTTTCATTCTATGGAGGTTACTAAATGCTGAGAGGACAACTAGTCAGTTACAAACATGCCATTTATTTCAATTCTTCTGTTTGTCATTCTAAACATTATGTCATCTTCATGAATCAAGATAACACATTTCAGACTTTTCTCATTGACTTAGGGCCTCATTACGAGTTTTGAGCATGGGAAGACCTCTCTGCCAAACTTCAGATGGGGAGGTTGCCGCCTTACTGGCTACCGCCCCGCCAGCCCTATTGTGACTTTCTCACTCGGCTGATAAGCCGAAACCAAGGTTTCTGCCTGTCAGCCCAGTGAGAAAATGGTGGCAGCATTGTCGTCAGCTCGTAATCGAGCCGGCGGCAATGCTGCAGCCCACAGGGGGCCCCAGCACCCTTGAAATACGCACTGTCTGCACAGCAGACAGTGCGCATTACGAGTGTGCTGGGTAGGGGAGACCTTTGCACTGCCCATGCGATTGGCATGGGCAGTGCAGGGGCCCCCCAGTTGCCCCCTGCACCTTTTTTCCACCAGCCTTTTCCACTGCCATGAAAAGGCTGGTGGAGAACCAAATCGTAATCAGCAGGTCGGCGCTGACTTCAGCACTGCCCAGGCTGATTACGATCTGCACCACCATCAGCCCGCCAGAGACAGTGGCCATTTGGTGCTCCAAATTGTGAGTTTGGCGGTCGGACGGCTAAACCAGCGGTGGACGGACTACCACCCCGAGGCCCTTAATGCTTGTATAGACTCAATGCTTATTCTTCGAAGGCAGAAAAGGTTGGGCCAAGAGGAGCTCCCTCTTTCCCACTCAGTTACCTGTTCACATCTAATTGTGGAAATTAGCACACTTTGATTCAATCCACTGACTTCTCTCCATTTTCTCTGTTGCCCCATCATGCGATCTCCTGCCACATTTGCCTGTGCAAAACTGAAAGTCTCAATAAGCACACCTCCTGTAGGCCCAGCAGCATCATGTGGGCTGATTGGATGGGGTTAATTATGTATAGTGTGCCTCCTTTGATCACCTAGCTTTTGTGCCCTTCCTTTCTCCTGAACTGCTATTTGAGTCACTAGCTCCTCTTGGAGGCTTCTGTCTGATTTTGGATTGATTGAACCATTTGGAGAAGCTTTACTTTGGTCTTATCTAAATTTAAACCCCACCCTTCTCCCTATCAAAGAATGGAGAATGTGTGCCACTGAACATAGTGGCCACAGCAGCTTCCCAAAAAGGTATATGTATCTTTCCTGACTCTGTGTGTCTTCCCTGTGCCTCAAACGAGGAAGGTGACTAGCATTGTGATAAGCTGTTGGGTGAGTACCTGACCCCCCCCCAAAAAATGCCCCATCCACAGGAGAGGTCAAATGCTGGGGATGACTGTGTGCTTCCAGTCTACACGCACAACCTCCCATCGGGCAGTATTTCATTTTGTGTGACTTGTCATATAGCAGCTCTAAGCTCAACAGAGAGAAATCTGTCTCAGGAAAGAGTCCCATTTGTGACCCTCACTTCATTTTCATTTAAATTCATTTACCATGTATTAAGGACATTTCATCTCAAAGTGCATTGTGCATTGTGGCACTGAGGAGGAAGACACTGAGACTAATAAAGTCTACCACAAAAACAAAAATTTTGAAACAAGAGAGTCTTACCCGCTTTCCTAAAAGACATATGGTTCTGAATTCTCTGTGTCTCAATCTTTAAATCATTTGACAGCTTGGGTCTTAGGTATCTGATTGATATGCCCTGGTATAAGTGCGTCATACCTGGAGGACACACAGTAGCCAGCTTGGGTCTGAACAGAGAGACCACCCAGAGCAATCACTCGAAAATCTATCCTTAAAACAATTTTGAAACAAGTCATGATGTGTTCTTTGCATTTAACTGGCAACTTACATGTTGTTTGATGTCAAGCCAATGCATCCCTTGTCTTTACTTGAGAAGCATGATCCTATTGCTTTTGGCCAGCTGCCTTCTTCAGTGTAAAGTTCTGAATTTTCTGGAGTTTAATTAGGCTAACTTTATGTGGGCCTGGGAAAATGCTATTACAATAGCCCACCTTAGACAGCATGCAGGCTGAGATAACTTGGGTACAAGCAGATTTCAGCAAAAAAGGGAAAAACTTACCAATAAGTGAGGAGCACAGGAGCATGAGGAAAAGGTTGCATTGATTTGCACCTTGAGTCTCCAGCTAGTAGAACTCCAAGGGACTTGAACTCATCGATTGGCAAAGATAGGGGTTGTAAGGTCCACAGCCAGGTGGATTCTTGCCAGCATTGTTTGTTTTTGCCAGTGGAGAATAGCTCTTTTATATTGTGATTACACTGTAGAAAGTTGAAATGTGTCAGTGATGCAGGGGCATTTTGATAAAAGTTAACAGTTTGGTATCAGTATAAGGTAGCGCTTCGCAACTGAAGGATCTGATCAGTTGAGGTAAGAGTCTCACATAGATATTGACATTGACAGGCAAGAGTTAGGATCCCTGCAGACTGTTACTCCGTACACTGTAGAACTGATGGACCTGAAAGATAACTGAATGTGTGAGCAGTTATCTAGGAGGATTAAACGCATCTTCCCATCTTGCCTATTTTTAAGGATATGACGGTCACTGTATCAAAGCCACAGATAGGTCTAATAATCCCATCCTAATACTTTCTCTTTGATCCAGAATGTTTCTTCTCATACAGTGCTATAGACCAGTAGACCAGTGGTTCCCAGCATGGGGTCCACGGTCCCTGGGGTCTGTGACACATTCCCATGGGGTCCACATGCCTGGGATGGCAGGAAGGCACTTCTCCAGCTGGAGCCTCTGACAGAAAAGTGCATGTTTTTATATTTATTACTTCCTTTGTGCAGCAGTTTTAAAAGCATTGCAACGGTTTCTTGTACATCTAGCATCGTATGGGCAAAAATGAAAGCGTCAAGATAACTCTGGTGATTAATGTTCCTGCTGGAGAATGGGAGTTTTGTCTAGTGGCAGTTTTGACTCATCTAAGGTAGTGCAGATGGTTAATATGCCTGCTGCAAAGAACATGTATCATGTAAAGAACAGTATTTTATATGCATAGTAGAGTGGGTTACTGCTTTTGTTGCAGAGATTCTTTTGTTACTGGCTCTTCATAAGTTACAATTGTAATATAACACAATGAGCTATAAACTGCACTTAAAGAGCTGTATGAAAAATGCATGGCACAAATAAGAAAGTTATGTTTTTCCCAGTCTTTCATTTTCCTTATGCTGCTAAAAAAGGGTTGCTTCCGTAGAAATACATTGCTATTATTAAAGTCAACGGTAACCACTGTGTTATGTTCTGAATCCTGAGTTTTTGCTTCTCCAGGCCAAGCACTCTTAGAAAATGCCTACTAGCGTGGATAATATGTGAATACTACACCTTGTAGTTCCCTGTAACGTGCTCTGACACCCTACACTGGTGCTATAAAACATATTAATTACATCTGATGTAGACGTTATAGAGAGGATAGAGACCCTTATTGTTTTACTTCCTTTCCCCACCACATATGTATGTGAAAAAGCTTTCTCAGAACTTATGTACCTAAAAAATAAAAACAGAAAGCCCTTGGGAAATGTAGAATCTGACCTGAGGATTCAGCTGTCCTAAATAAAACCAAACATTGAAAAGTAAGTCACAGAGATGCAGCGCCAACTTTCCCATATTTTTATTTCTTTTTGCATTGTTTTCAATATAAAATAATTATATTTTTAGTAATTCAAGTATTTGTTTGGTATGTAGTTGTTTGTATATTTTTGAGAATTACTGTTTTAATGTATGAAATTTGAATCGTACAAATTGCTTGTGTGTCCCCGGCAATTGTCTAGCAATTATCCTCTTCAATATTTTACCCAGAAATAAAAGATTAATGCAATAATAGCTATTCACCATTGAGCTGTCTAAAGATCCTTTTTTAAGAATAGAGGTAGCTACTGCCCTACCTGGGTGTGAGCATACAGCTCCTGTGGCAAATGAGCAGTTGAACATAATTGTAAGATATGGTGTGATTGATAAAATGTTAGAAATAGTCACATATTATCTGGTGACCCTGACTTTACTTGTACACAAGACCTGACACTTCACTGCAAGAAAGTGTGGTGAAAAATGCCTGTTGATGTTTTGGGTGAGCAGGGAGAAATGGGAAGCATCTAGCCTCATCTTCAATTTGTGATTTATTTAGTTGAAAGATACATACAATAGACTTTCAAAGTAAAAATATTCCAGCCCAAGGAGGACACTTTCAATCTTCTGCAGGAAAGTGTGGCAGACAACAATAGGAAGTTCAGTGAATAGTGAAGTTAAGCAGAATGATACATTGGACAAAATAGGTAAATAATAGTTTGAGGGTTTTAAGAGTAGGGATTGTGAAAATGATGGATGGGCTAATTTGAGAATGGAGATAAGTTATATGGGTGAAGTAGTCAAGGTGTGCTAGAAAGTACTGAAGAGAGGTTGGTGGTGGGTGATGGGAGTTAAGGATGGGTAGGTGGGTAAGTAACTGATGTTAGTGAGGTGTCCCTGATAGTGGCAATATTACAAGAAAAGTATTATGCAAAATCTGTGGCTAAGAGTATGGAGTGAGTGAAAGATGGGCACGGGTGACAATAGGTTATTGATATATCTGTGAGAGGCGTGGTATGATGCTGTAGCAATGAGATGATGAGGTGAAGTTGGAAAATATGTGGTCTTAGCATTAAGAAGAGGTAGAAAGTCACCACTATCACCAATGTAAGAAGATTTAACCTAGGGGTTAGAGTTGCTGACTTTGGAACCTGGACATGCAGGTTTGAATCCCAACCTCAGTGCTAAGCTCAACATCATGTAATTCTCAGCAAATCGCTTAATGTCCCTGAGCCTGATAAATATAAAGTGTAATTATTTAAACCCTACTTAATGTACCTGATCTTGTAGACTGTCTCCCAACAATCTGTTGCTTCATAGCTAGGTTTGTGCTATGTAAACGCCAATACATACATATGTTCTACATACATAAAAGGCATCAGAACAAAATAGTTCAAATTGGAATTTGAATGTTC
Source organism: Pleurodeles waltl (assembly GCF_031143425.1). Lineage (NCBI taxonomy): Eukaryota > Metazoa > Chordata > Amphibia > Caudata > Salamandridae > Pleurodeles > Pleurodeles waltl. The sequence continues at coordinate 783,048,194 of NC_090442.1, read as the reverse complement.
ACTTGTTCACAGCGCTCTCTAAAGCCAACCAGAGTTCATATTATTTAAAAACAGAATTAAATCAAGTAAAACATGTTAAGAAAAACAGCTAGTACCTAAGCCAGGTGGTAAGATAGCAATTAGACCTTAGAAACATTAATAAAAAAATATGTTTTGGTGCGCTCTTTTGATCATTTAGATTCAGCCAGGCAGCCAGCTTTGTGTTACAAGTATGCATTGGGAGAGGATCTGTGATGTGGAACTTCCAGAATCACCAGTTGAGAGCGTGTTTGTCGGCCTTTAGGTTTACTTCTTCATCTATCTCTGAAGTTACCAGATCAGTGTACCTGACCTTGAGGATCCAATGTCAGATGAAATGTTAAAAATGTTAAAATGTTATCACAGAGGAAATTTGATTTCCATAAAAATGACTAGGGGTCTTATTCATAGTTTGGTGAGCAGGGTACTCCATCAAAAACCTGACAGATGACCTGTCCTCCTTATTACAAGTACATTATAGTTAGGGCTTCCTGTTTTCCATTTTACTTTTTTAGACAGATGAATACAGACTGGAAACATTGTCTTTCCTGTCTGTATTTATTTTTAAAATTTAAATGCAGAAAAATACAGATGAATGGATGAATTAGCTTCATTTTGATTAAAAATATAATCATAAAAGAATAGTCACATAAAAAGAGAAGAACATGCTTAGTACAATTAAAACCATGCCATGGGAGACCACCTGACCACACAAAAAGAACACACCTAATCCAATTAAAAAACATTTCATAAAATCAATTTACATCATAAGAACTGTTAAACAGGTAACTAAAAAGAGTGCGTTATTTCATTACTAAGTACATAAAATAGAGCAGCAGAGCATTATACTTGAGGCCATAATTCATCACTTTATTCCAAAACAGGGCGCTTTTCAGAAAAGAGGAAACTGGTCAAGCCACAATGTGATCATTTAACAGCAGAAGATAAAGAGAAGTGGGTCTAAATTGTATGAAGCTCTTTGCTTTAAGGATTGGTGTTGAAAATCTCCTCCTGGTTGGGTTCATAGTGCCTGCAAAACAGGACAAAATGCTCAAGAGTCTGGAGCGAGGCACCATTACAAGGGCAAGATTTGATAGAAGGCAGGTCATATTGCCTTGGGGGAATGAAAGAGTGGCCCTAATGATGCCCAACCTAAATCTGGTAAGAAACGATCTCTCCCACGGATCTGTGATAAAGGAGGGATACACCTCAGGGTCAGCTGTGATTTTCAGGAGTAAAAGGTGTCTCAAAGATGGGTTACCCACACCTAGTATCTCTCTACGTTCTCTGACCTGCTAGAGGTATTGCTCCTTGACTAACCTATCACTCCTGGTTATCCGCTGTGGTCTATGGTACAAATCCGGGTGCCCAATCTGGGAAGCAATCCCTTTAATATAATTTAACCATGGGATTGTGTGACCCTGCTCACAGCTAAAGCAGTCTTTAATTATCTCTCTTTTGAAAGCAGTATGCTCGCCACTCCTGACAGTAATCCATAAGAGCAGCGGAGCAATTTTTGCAAGGTCTTCTGCATAGTCTAGATCCAGCTCATCGTGTACGAAGAAGCTAGAGCTTGAGAGGCCCAGAAGCCCACAAAATCGATTTTCTTCCCGTTGTATGGACTGGCAATTTCGATATCCCCAGAAAGCTGCCCCATATAAGAGAACTGTCAAACATTTCAACTTATAGATCTGGAGGAGTGGCAAAACCGGTTTGCTCCCCACCATAAACAAGAATCTAAACAACGACCCACAAGCTTGGTTAAAAATGAGAACAAGGATTAGCAAGACAGGGAGTCCACGTACACTGCTGATCAAAGGTAACGCCCAGGAAGGAAAATGAGGCAGCCCTGCTGACCACCTGCCCCTTAATCGTGATTGGTCTAGGTTTAGAGGGATGCCTCCCACAGACCATATAATGTGTTTTAACAATGTTAACATCAAGCTCCAGTTCACCCCAAGAATTTAACAAAAAAGTCCACCAAGCCGTTAAGGCCATTAGATGTGCGCAAGAGTAACACCTCATCATTGGTGTACAATAGCGAAGGGACCAAGGTAGACTTTACTCTCAGTATATCTTTACTATTGGTAGCAAAGAAGGGGTTCATCCCATTTACATACAGCAGAAATAGTATAGGTGCCAAAACACACCCTTGCCTGTCCCCTCTTGATAAACTGAAGGAGTCAGAGTACTCACCCTTAGGGCCGAACCTAACTGAGGCGTTGACTCCAGTGTGAAGGGCTCTAAGCAAATTAACCAGAGGTTGTGGCAATCCCAGGTTCTCTAGGATACTCCAATGGTTGGAGCAGTTTACCCTGTCGAACACACAGCTCTGGTCCATAAACGCAAGGTAGATCACTCCCTTCCTTACCACTACATATTTACCCACCAGCAGATTTAAGTTCAGGCACTATTCCATAGTCCCACTACCATTTTTGAACCCATACTGGGCTGAGCAGAGGACATTAGAAGCCTGGGCATAATCCTCTATGCGGCTTAGAATAATGCATCCTACGATCTTAATGGTTGAATCGAGTAAAGAGATTGGGCGATAGCTAACTGAATCCTGCCTACATCCCTTTTTAAAGACTGGGACTATGACTGCTGACTTCCAAGAGCTCTGGATTTCAGCTTGGACAGCGGCATTCAAAACAATAGTCAAAAGTGGAGCCCAAAAACAAGTATTCCCCTTATAGAGGCCCAGCCAGGCCAGACATGATGGATCTGTTAGTACAGTTTAAGATCTGGAAATCGGTCAGAACCACCTCAGCTGGGGCTTTGTAAGATAGCAAGGACTCTAAAATCATAGTCAAGCATGTCTTAATCATTTTCTCCTGCATCTTGGGGATCTGGACAATATGTCAACTGATCCTTCATCCTTGGTCTTTTGGGAGCAGTCCTGTCACACTGATGGTTCTAGTTGGGGGAGTACTGGTTGGCAAAACCATCTTCACTTCAGTTGCATTATGATAGCTGTACAGAGACTCCTGTACCCCCGTTAAAAAGGTGAAAATGGAATTAGAAGTAAATATATATTTTCAATAACAGTCGCCCTGCCCCAACCTACAAAGGTGGGCCAGAAAAAAACACCCGCCAACTCCATAAGATTGCAGAAGCTAGCCTGCCCAAGCATATTGATGAGCAGCCTTCCTCTGGCATCAGGCAAAGTCCCCTAGAACAAAAAGGATCAACGAAGGTAGAGTGGTGCCCAATTTAGCATTAAAATCTCTGGCCAAAAAGACATGAAGTAACCCAAGCTTGAGCCTGGCCTGCCCTCCAGGTTAGAAAGTACTTAAAAAAGGGTCTTGGTCTGGCAGCCCAATTTACAAACCGAGTTGTGAAAATGTACTAGAAAAAAAATTGAAGCTTTAGGAGAAAACAACCCATAGTATCTGAATCCCATTGTGGGGGAAGGGAACCTGGATAGCCCTGGGGTGTATTGCAATCCATAACAGGGTAGCCAGACCTCCCCATGCTCTATGCCCAGCTGAGGGGGTAGCCGAAACTACATAGCTTTCAAACCCTTCCCCTGTGAGTGACCCCTGGGACTAGGTTTCTTGTTATAAAATCACATCAAATTGGGAAATAAATCTCAGCCACCCTAGATCAAAAATCTTACCCCTGAGACCCGTACAGTTCCATGAAAGAGATCCTAATTCCCCACCCTCTTCATTAGTCATTCCTGTGGTTGAGGGATCATTACATTTGGCATCCCCGTACGAGACCCCAAAACAGTGCTACTTGGTAGCCAGTCATTACAATCCAGGCCAGTTAGGGGGAAAAACGTATTGCTAGTCAAAGTAGGTGGCAACACTCCAACACCCAAAGCGGAAAGGGCGGGCCCTGCCACAGTTTGGGGCTGTAGGAGTCTGTAGGAAAAGCCTAAGGGCAAGATTTTTATAGTTGTATCAAACAGAAAAGATTCACTTGGGGTGGAAATTAATCGCATTTCCAAGTTAGGCGTTATACAGTTGACCACTATCCAATCATGTGCAATCTTCTTTCCCAAAGGTCCCGCACAGTCCACCCTTCTTGCTAATAATATGACTCTATATTCCCTGATGTTGAAATTAGTGTTGCAATACAGCCAATGGCAGACTTTATTTTAAAGGTCAACAGTAGGTTCCTCCCTGGGTGACCTAAGGCAGGGCACCTCTGTCGTAACCCCAACATATGAGCAGCATTCAGGTGGCAGATTCAGGTGAGGTAAGTGTTAGAAATGGGGTCTTTGGTTGACAGTCAGGTTACTCCCTGTTCAAGCAAGGACCCTCACTCTAGTCAGGGTAAAAGAGAATCACCCTCAGCTAACCCCTGCTTACCCCCTTGGTAGCTTGGCAGAGCAGTAGGCTTAACTTCAGTGTGTTAGGTGTAAAGTATTTGTACCAACACACACAGTAACTTAATGAAAACACTACAAAATGACACAACACCAGTTTAGAAAAATGAGAAATATTTATCTAAACAAAACAAGACCAAAACAACAAAAAACCACAATACACCAGTCAAGTTATCAATTAAAAATCAAAAAGAGTCTTTAAGTAGTTTTAAACACACACTAGCGCTGCTAGCGTGAAAATGTACCTGGTATGCGTCAAAAATAACCCTGCGCGGGCGAGTGTGTGTCAAAAAGGGCTTGCGAGGCGTTGATTCCACTCATGAGCGGGACCGTGTGTAGTTTCTTCTTTCGCCTGGTCGAGGCACGTCGTTTCTTCTCTCTGCAGGAGAGCGATGCGTCGATCCGGTCAGCACTCTTGGGTCCGGGCAGGCCTTGCGTTGTTTTTCCACGCACATCGGTACTCGAGTCGGAAATTCAGCCGCATGATGGTCCGAAAACCCCGCAGCGTGGGTTGTGCTCTCCCAGCCTCCGTCAGCGATGCTGCGCGTCATTTCTCCTGCTCCGTGAGTCGATTCTTCAGTCGCATTTTCTGCGAGCGTTGTTTCTCAGCTGCGGAGCCAGCGGTGCGTCGTTTCTTCAGCTGCAGATCAGAGTCACGTCAATCTTTTACCCGCACGGCGCTCTGTGCGGGGATTTCCTTGTCTTTATGCTGCCAGCTCTATTTTCAAGGTCCCAGGAACTGGATGGGCACCACAGGGCAGAGTAGGAGTCTCTCCAGAGGCTTCAGGTGCTGGCAGAGAGAAGTCTTTGCTGTCCCTCAGACTTCAAACAACAGGAGGCAAGCCCTAAATCAAGCCCTTGGAGATTTCTTCACAAGATGGAAGGCAAACAAAGTCCAGTCTTTGCCCTCCTACTCTGGCAGAAGCAGCAACTGCAGGATAGCTCCACAAAGCACAGTCACAGGCAGGGTAGCACTTCTCCTCAGCTCTTCAGCTCTTCTCCAGGCAGAGGTTCCTCTTGATGTCCAGAAGCGATCTAAAGTCTGTGGTTTTGGGTGCCCTTCTTATACCCAATTTCTCCTTTGAAGTAGGCCTACTTCAAAGTAAAGTCTCTTTGGAATGTGAAATCCTGCCTTGCCCAGGCAAGGCCCCAGACACTCACCAGGGGGTCAGAGACTGCATTGTGTGAGGACAGGCACAGCCCTTTCAGGTGTAAGTGACCACTCCTCCCCTCCCTCCTAGCACAGATGGCTCATCAGGAAACGCAGACTATACCCCAGCTCCCTCTGGGTCACTGTCTAGGGTGAGGTGCAACCAGCCCAACTGTCAAACTGACCCAGACAGGGAATCCACAAACAGGCAGAGCCACAGAAATGGTATAAGCAAGAAAATGCTCACTTTCTAAACGTGGCATTTTCAAACGCACAATCGTAAAATAAACTTCATTAAAAGACGTATTTTTAAATTGTGAGCTCAGACACCCCAAACATATGTCCATCCGCTCCTAAAGGGAATCTACACTTTAATCAGATTTAAAGGTAGCCCCCATATTAACCTATGAGAGGGACAGGCCTTGCAACAGTGAAAAACGAATTTAGCAATATTTCACTGTCAGGACATATAAACCACATTACTATGGCCCTCATTCTGACCCTGGCGGTTTGAAACCGCCAGGGCAGAGGGCAGAGGAAGCACCGCCAGCAGGCTGGCGGTGCTTCCTGGCCAATTCTGACCGCGGCGGTAAAGCCGTGGTCAGAAAAGGGGAACCAGCGGTTTCCCGACGGTTTTCCCCTGGCCAAAGGAATCCTCCATGGCGGCGCTGCTCCGACCCCCTTCCCGCCAGCCTGTTCCTGGCGGTTTACACCGCCAGGAAGAGGCTGGCGGGAACGGGTGTCGTGGGGCCCCTGGGGGCTCCTGCACTGCCCATGCTGCTGGCATGGGCAGTGCAGGGGCCCCCTAACAGGGTCCCATAAAGATTTTCAGTGTCTGCTTGGCAGACACTGAAAATCGCGACGGGTGCCACTGCACCTGTCGCACCGCAGCAAATCCGCCGGCTCCATTCGGAGCCGGCTTCATCTTTGCTGGGGCTTTCCCGCTGGGCCGGCGGGCAATCTTTTGCAGATCGCCCGCCGGCCCAGCGGGAAAGTCGGAATGTCCCCCGCGGTCATCTGACCGCGGGGCGGTGGGTCGGAATGACCCCCTATATGTCTTACCTTAACCATACACTGCACCCTGCCCTTGGGGCTACCTAGGGCCTACCTTAGGGGTGTCTGACATGTAAGAAAAGGGAAGGTTTAGGCCTGGCAAGTGGGTACACTTGCCAAGTCAAATTTACAGTTAAAACTGCACACACAGACACTGCAGTAGCAGGTCTGAGACATGATTACAGAGCTACTTATGTGGGTGGCACAACCAGTGCTGCAGGCCCACTAGTAGCATTTGATTTATAGGCCCTGGGCACCTCTAGTGCACTGTACTAGGGACTTACTAATAAATCAAATATGCAATCATGGATAAGCCAATTACATACAATTTTACACAGAGTGCATATGCACTTTAGCACTGGTTAGCAGTGGTAAAGTGCTCAGAGTTCAAAAGCCAACAGCAACAGGTCAGAAAAAATAGGAGGCAGGAGGCAAAAAGATTGGGGATGACCCTGCATAAGCAAAAAAGTCCAACAGTAAGTTGTTGGCCCTCTGAGCCTCTGCCCCTTCAATCTGGGAGCCCCCCTCAGGACCAGATGGCCCCTCCTACGACTGATCTGAGATGGCATACTAATACTATCAGGTGCAATAAGAATATTATTTGGCACTTTATTTAAATAGTAGGCCCAGTCACCTCGGTTTGACCTCTATTAGAGACCTCTGCAGGGGCTGTGATAGCTACTGAGGCTGGTTGGGTTGTATAAGCAGCAGTGGGAGAGTTAGCCCTAGTTGCGGGATTGGACTGGGCAAGAACAGTTAATTCTAATCTATGGGGCCACACACAATTTTTGACCAAAGTTTTAAACTTGTCCAGAATAAACACCCAATCCAGCAGGGCCATTTCCTGGTTAACAAGGGAATGCCTTTTGTCCACAAAGGGACCTGGGGGATCACGGGTCGCTGAGTGCTTTGTTTGGCGTTTTTCTCTTGGTTGGCGGGACGAGTTCACTGATGGTCAGTCTATCCTGGGCAAAAGGCCCTGAGACAGGTTCTCCGGAACCAGGTGCCAAGCTTAGGGGGTGGTGAAGTCAATGGGATCATAAAGAATCTATGGGACTAGTGTGACTTGCTGGCCTTGACCACTGGGCATGGGCAAGCTATAACTAGTGCCTTCTCCAGCATCCAGGGATAAACACCACTCTGCAAGGTCTATCTCCTTCACAAATACCCCCATGACCCAGGTGAAGAAGGATAGAACCTTGGGGGGGGTGCTTAGAGGGGATTTCCCTAGCTCCCTACATGGGCTGTTTTCATTTCCCCATAGTGCCCTCAACCAAGAAAAAGATGATCCTTAAAAGCAGAAAAAGGGGCACTCACCACAAAAAGCCAAAAGTGTTACCAGCGAAAGAGGGGTGGCCCAGACTAGTCTTCTCCAGTCAATGACGGGCGAAGACGGGCCTGGTCTTCGCCCAGTCTTAGCCCGGGCACATTCCCGGGGGAGGCCCGTGCGCGAGACGCACACCGGGAGCGCGGAGTTCCCTTTATGCACCTCTGGGGGCAGGCAAAAGGTTGGTGACTCCTCCTGCCGCGTGTGGAGCCGGGAGATGTAGAGCAGCCCTCCCCCAGTCACTCACAGAAGTTCCCTTTAGGCGTTCGTTTGTGGCCCCTCCTGCTGCTTGTGGAGCTGGGAGATATTGTGCAGCCCTCACCCCCTCACTGGCAGCACATATCGCGCAGTTGAAGCACAGAGTTCCCCTTTATGCACCTCCGGGCACAGGCAAGACATTGGCGGCCCCTCCTGCCGCATATGGAGTCAGGAGATGTAGTGCGGCCCTCCCCCGGTCACTGACAGCGCGTCCTGCACAGCAAGAGCATGGAGTTCCCTTTATGCGCCTCCGGACACAGGCAGGATGTTGGCAGCCCCTTCTGCTGCGTGTGGAGCTGGGAGATGTAGTGCGGCCCTCCCGGTCACTGTCAGCGTGATAATTTGGCTTCTTTTGAGTGATTCACTATGCTGTGATTAATGACTTTCTGGCCAGAAGCTGTACATAATGGCAGCATGGAGAGTTACAAAGCTCAATGAGATTTACTTAAATCAGTGCATATCTCAACATGTATATGTGCTATTGTGCTATTTTTAAATGTGGGTTTATCATTTTATTATTTTTGGCTGTGTAATGTACTAAAATCTGATAGGCATCAAAGTATGAGTGCATGTTTATCTATTAAATGCAGAAATATATGAGTTATCACCTCATCTGTTCACAAAATAATATACGGATAAATTCCAATATTATGGCCAAAGAATAAATATGGATAAGTACAGATGGAAATGTTAAAAAAAAAAACACCATAAAACCGGGAGCCCTAATTATAGTCAGTGGCACTCTAAAAAAGGCAATCAGGAAATCAGGCATGTTTTGACAGAGTACCCTGTCCGACAAACTCTAAATAAGGTCCTATTTGGTAAACTAACTTGATCAACCAGGGCAGACCTTCCTCCCTATCTCACCCTTAGCACTCACCAGGGAGGCAATGCTGGAAAGAAAAGATCCTTAGGAACATGTAAATATTTTCTGACTTTTAATCATTCCCTGTAAGATAGCAATGGCTCTATAAACTTCCAGGGTAATGGTTGTTGCAATTGTCCATTGAAACAATTAAATATATTTTTATCCAGGTTCAATATATTGCCTTTCTTTGAATAGTATGTCATAGTTCATATCTTTTCCTTTTTATTGATCTTGGGTTAGAGCATAAATGTATTTTTAAATATATTGCTTGTTGCAGATGTTGATAATTTTTACTCTTCTGTCTCCCTTCCTCCCCAAAAGCACATCCCACTTGAGGTTGAATTTTGGATTTCTGGGATGAGTGGTGCACAAAGTGCTGCTTGAAGAGCACCTGCAAATTCCCTTCACAATTTAGGAATCTACTGAATTTGCTTTTTATAAATCCTGTTAGGTACATGGACACTTGGGTCCTGCAGGGGTGTGTGTTATTTACCACAGAGCCAAACTCCAATGCGGTCACTTTTACTGGAACCACTAGGATATACTTGCAGGGGTTTATTTCTGGGATTCTCGCCTTCTAGACAACACAGGTACTTGAAGGCCTGGTGATCACACTGGACTTTGTTGGTGTGAAAGGGTTGTTCATTTAAATGAAATTGACAAAAATAAGGATGTTCAAAGTAATTAGATCTAAAACCTATTGATCCCAAAGGCCTTTAGACTGAGCAGGCAGTGATTTAAAAAAAAAAGATTTAACCAAGCACTGGCAAAGCCTATTTGTATCACCCTTTGACCTCACCATGCCAGACTTGTTGGCTTTGCCAGTGCTTTTTCCCAGTGATAGTTAACTTCAGCAAAAAGGGAAAATTGGGTATTGCAGATGATGTTCAGCACTGACAAAGGAAAACATAATCCACCTTGAGGTTGTCCAAAATTGCAGGAGGCCAGATGAAGAGCCCCTCATACATTACTTGCTCCTTGCATTCTAAATTTATCAGTTTAAAGTCCATTTTATCCACAAAACTCCTCCAAATTATAAAGGTCCACACATCTAAGCCATATTAAATTGTGCCCCATCCCTCTGGACCAAAGAAAGATAAGGTCACATATTTCTGCATGTTTCTATTCCGGCCCTGTCTGTCTGTGAGTGGATTATGAACTAAATAATAATAAAAACACCTACAACTTAAAGACGCACAACGAAGGACGAGGAGCAAAACATTTTGTAATTTTTCTATGGGGTATATTTGTCATGTAATGTATGTCAGTTATCCGGAGACATAAAATCTGAAGAAGATGTAATATGTACCTTTATTTTAGGCGCTGTGAGTAAATTATGATGCGCCTCATGAATATACCGATACATTCAGACAGACAATAATGAATGCAAATTTAATGTGAGATGAATACCATAGTGCTTGATTTATCCCCACTGATTTCGGCTGTTTTTTATATTTCACATGCAAACCCAGGAATGATGGGGTTGTTTTGGAAGACTCTGTTGCTGTACATGAGACAACAGGGAGAAGCTGAGGTTCTAGTAGCTCCAATGCAACACCCACATCAGGACTGTTGTAACAAGCCACGTGTGTAAAGTGAGCCAGACAACCAGGAATGCCGGGCCACACGAAGGTGACGTCATCATTATGTGGCACAATACACGATCACATAGCAGGGATAAGAAGAGAGGGCACATGGTATTATGACCTTCAGCCTCTGAAAGCTCTCAGTGAGTGTAGCTCACATCGAGTCACACTCCCAGGTATAAAATATAGCTCCGGTGTTCAAGGCTAGTGCTACAGACTGCGTCTGTGAACCTGATAGTATGGGGCAGTGCGCATATGCAGTCAGCCACCTACTGTGACAAGAGTGCAAGCCTGCACCAGGCGTCAGAAGGGAAATTATGCAGACTTCACTATAGTTGAAGAGAAGGCAGACTACTGGCACTCACAGGCAGGACTTTAGGTGGGCCAGGTCCCTCCAGGTCTCAGACCCGGTGGTAATCCAAGGCTAACATTAAAATAGGTCCTATTGGACCCAGCAGCGGCCGCTGCTTAACTCAAGGGGAGGGGTGGAATTGGGGGGGGGGGGGGGTGTAGGGGTAGGCGACGGAGACAAGGTAAAAAATAAAAAATAAATAAAAAGCACATACCTTGCCTCCATCCCTGCCTCCTGCTGCCTCGCGCTCCTCTTCTTCTGGTGTCCCAGCATTCACTGCTGGGACACCAGCACATGCTCCACAGCAATCCTGGCGCTGCTTTCGTACAAAACCCAGAAGGAAGCAGCAACAGGATTGGTCTGAGCAGCAGTAACTGCCGCTCAGACACAACCCTGGGGTCTGTGCTGTTTCTCCAGCTTGGCTGTTAAACACAGCCGGGCTGGAGAAACCTAAAAGCCTCAGACGGCCGGCCAAACACACATGTGCACTTAGGTGCACTATCCCTTCTACCCCCCTCCCGTGGCCCAGTCCCTCCCTGCACTACTGGCTGTGCCAGAAGCAGAAAAATAAAACAACAGCATACTATTGTTTTATTTTCCTGTTTCCCGCTCAGCCAGTGGGGCGACGCACCTTCACCATATCGAAGGACCCACCCCTGATTGGACCCTATTATCATGTCCTTAACTTTACAGACAAAAACACATTGTTCTGTTTCTGAACAATGAATGTAAAACATGTTAGTGTAATCCAAGTGAACCAGTTAGATCCTGTTTATATTTAACGTGTTTTACCTAATCTTCCATTCCATAAGAGTGCTTGTTATTTCTTGGATGTTGTTATTTCTGTAGTTTTTTGTGCATCATGTTACTCTTTTATAGTGCATTCTTCGAAATGAGTTGCATCTATGTGTTTCTAATGGACTACCATTGAGAGTCCTGAAGTTGATGTTGAAGGAAGTACCAGTTTCTCACAGTGGCTGTCACTGGGTCAAAAAGGTGTAGAGAATATATGGTCATTCAATTCTTGGCCTCTCTGCAGAGCACACAGAGCAATGGTCACATGTGCCACTTGCAACTTCGATTCCATGGAAATGTGTGTGTAGGAGATTAACAGTTGTCAAAATATTGACAGGGCTTAAGTAATAGAACAGTGTTAGAGTTGATTGGGTGTATTGTATGTGTGGTGGTAAAATGAAAGAGACACAAGGAAATAAATACAGGGGAAAGTGAAAATACAGTGCTAACGGGGAAAGAGATGTAATGTTAGATATGCAGATGGAGGATTTCAGAAAGATATGAAGAGAAAAAGGGACATGTCTCACGTAGACTGCAGAGGAATGTGGTGTGAAGGAAAGATGGGAGAGGTTGAGATATTCTGAAGATCACAGTTTTTTCCACAGACCTCAAAAATATTTAATGCACAGCCTCATAATTTCAGAACAGAAAGATTATTTTCAATATTATTCACAACAAAATTATTGCTAATATACAGCAACTCTGTATGCTATACAGCTAAGAAACATTGACAAAGTTAATAGTCCTGGCTTGTTTTAAGTGTATGTCAGTTGTTGGGTTATATATCTGGATGCAATAACAGAACAGACAGAGTAGCAGCAAAGTATCAATAGGGCGGCACAGATTTTTAGTTAACCTGTTTAAGGCACAACCTTAATTACATAGGCCACACCCCTTCTAGAGACCCCTCAGTTGTTTCATCCCATTTAAAGCCCTGCTCACAGGTATCCATTCAAGCCCAAGGGGAATTGTATTAACACCTCACCACACTGATCCTCATTGAGGTGTCTTTTCCTTAGAACAATTTAGGGGCAAAAAATCAATGCATTTCAGAACAAATGCGAATACGGAGGCTTTCCAGATCGTGTCGCCATTGTTGGTTTTGTTCAAGGGAACTCTTGCTATTAGTCACCAGTTCAGATCACTCATTGCAGTTAAACTGCTACTGTCTTCCTCTAGTCTCTCAGCAGACTAGTGCATCTTCCTCTGGGACCTGTGCCTGATTGCATAGCAACACCCTAAGCAGTCTTGTTTTTAGGCTTTCTTCAACTTTTTGATTTTGCCTCGCTAGTACCATATTTTTTACAAGTATGATGTTACTTTCTAATCTAATAACATAGTTCAGTGAATAACTGTTGCAAATTCCTGGGTGTAACCAGCTGTCATGTCCAGTGGACTACGTGGCAAGAAAATGTGCCATGAAAAGCGTACCTGAAATGGCTGTAAGCCTGAATATCTCTTTATACCGGACCTATGTAAAGCTGCTCACACAGCCTCGTTTTCATTTGGAGATCCTAGCACAAATGACAATAGCTGAAGGAATGGTTTTTTTGTGGGTTTTTAGACGACATATTTTCTACAAACAAATATATGATACACCTATGATGGGGTGGGGTAGGCAGACGTGCAGGAACAGTACAAGGTGTTTTTCTGTTTAGGGCTCCCCCAAACGATACATTGCAAAAATGTCAGTGATGGAAATTGCATTTTTAATCTGTGCCAAGTTGTACTTTATACATCTGTAGGAAAGTGCACCTTTTTGACATGATCACCCCCACATTTTGCCTGGTTATTGATACAATTTTGACTGAAAGTTCACTGGGTTCCTGCTAAACAGGTCCCCAATGCCAGATCTCTTTCCCTAAAACTGTGCAGTTGTTCTCCAATTGGCAATACCTTTGGTCCCCCTGTAACTCCATAGTAAATGCTACCACTGCTACCTAGGGCCTTGGTACCAAAAAGGGCCCCCAAGGGCTGCAGCATGCATTTTGCTACCCTCAGGGACCCCTCACCTAGCACATGCAGAATGCCATTGCAGGCTGCGTGTCTTGGTGTAGCTATAAGTGAAAACAAGACATAGCACACAGCCTGAGTACCCTGTCCCCTAACACTGAGTGAAATATATGTAAGTCACCCCTACAGCAGGCCTTACAGCCCTAAGGCAGGGTGCATTATATATAACATGCAAGGGCATATCTGCAAGAGCAGATTCTTAGACATAGTGAGTGAGCAGGGAAGTCATCCTGAGTACATGTGCTGGACACTGGTTGACTTGAGTTCTCCAGCTACATGATGGCTTTACTGAAAATAGGGATGTTTGGTATCAAACATCTCATATTAATAAACCCGCACGGATGCCAGTGATGGATTTATTAATATATGCACCCAGAGGGCACCTCAGAGATGCCCCCCGAAAACATACCAACTACCAGTGGGGGGACTGACTAGTTTTGGCCAGCCTGCTACCACCAGACATGAATCTGACTCCCAATGGTAAGAGTCTTTGCTCTCAGGTTGTCAGAAACAAAGCCTGCTCTGAGCAAGGTGTTTACACACCCCACCCCACAGAATGACCTGCTACTCAGTATTGCTAGGCAGGGGACTTCAAAGAAGCCACCGCCCTTGGTATGCAGATCTGGCTTCACTCAGAGGAGAGGTGCTGACACTCCTGCCCCATGGCCCATTTGGCCCGGGGACAGCCAGGAAATTTAGTATTCAGAGAGGTGTGTCCACCCTTCAGGTCGTTCCCACCCCTAAAGTGAGATGCCTGATGTAGACATCACATTTAGAAATCTTGTACCTTGGTTTTGGCAGAAGTAGGAACTCTGGGAGTGGGTTATTCCCACTTCCCAAAGGAACTGACCCCAGGGGAAATAGCCCATTGGCTACTATCCTAAACTCCCCTAAATGTCTCTAAATTAATTATTTGGGGGAACCATTGGTACCAGGGCATCAGATTCTTGCTGACTTTTGAAGAAGGATACTCAAGAGCTGCAAAAGCAAATCCCGAGGAAGAAGTGTCTGACTTGGCCCAAGCTCTGCTGGCTTGTCTGCTGTTCCCACCGATTTGCACCAAAGTTGACGCATCCTGCAAGCTGCTGTGCCTCCAAAAGCCAGGGAGGCTTGCCTGCCTTCAACAAAGACCCAGGAACTCCTGTGGAGCAGCAGAGCTGCTTCTCTGCATCTTGCAGGTGCCCCAAGAGACATGAGAGGACTCCTTACCACAAAAACCTGACACTGGAAAGCACCACTATACCTGTGCTGACTAGCCCAAACTAAAGTGGGTCACTGGTGCCAATGCGGTCCTCCAGCCTTCCAGAGACAAAGCCCACCTTGGACTCGTCCACTGTGGACCGACGCCCCGCCTGCAGCCTCTGCCCACAGGCCCCCTCAACAGCGAGTGCTCCAGTTGGAGAAAACCTGATGCCTCAGGACACCTCTGCACCCGTTGCCCCTGGCCCATGGAGAAAAGGACCAAAGGTATTCCTCCGTCCCCAAGCATCTGAAGACTTGAACCCCCACCTGTTGGTTCTCCTCGATTGGACTCCCTGTCCAAACCTACAGTCTCTTTGTAATCGGACCGATCCCCATTGATTAACATTGGACACCCCATGCCGCACTATGCCTCTGCACCTGGCTGCTTCAGTGCCACCCAGTGTGGTCTGTTGGTGCGGTCCTGATCCTTGCCTAGTACTTACCTTAAAGTAAAGGACATTGCTCCTATAAATTGCTGCACTATACCTGAATGCGGTACTTGTTTTACTCTCCGTAGGATAACATTGCAGCTTTCTAAAATTGCACTGTGTTGACTTTTCAAAACTGTAAGGATTTTTGTTGCAAGACGTACTTACCTGATCCTATTTATTCAGGTGCCTAAACATATATAAAGATACTTGTTACTTTTGTAAATTGGTGTAGATCTCCTTCTTGAGTCCTGTATCTCATTTATTGGCTGTGTGTGTGTTTACCTGTGTCTAACATTCCTCGCTAATAAGTCTAAGGCTGCTCGACCACACCGTCCACTAAAAGAGCACCTTGGGATTGCTAGAGCAAGCTCCTGTCCACAGTAAGGGAACCCCTGGACTCTGCACAATAAATCTCATTTTGATATATTATATAAAGAGTCAGCTTCCTACAACATCTCCATGATTACCTATCTCACGTCCTGCTTAAGCATCATTAAAGGACATTTGTGATTTAAGTGTTATCAGGAGTAGGTTGTAATTAAGATGTCAAAGACTTTCAGCATGGACAATTGTTTTTGTTTGTGATTTTTTAGCCATTTTCCTGTGCATTTGGCTACAGATTACCCTACATTCACAAAGCATTGAGGTATTTCTCACTTGTTGACGATTATGCAAGGGATTCATCCGTGTACTTGCATTGCAGCTGCCTACTTTTTAAAAAGCCTATATTAAAAAAAAAACATTCGGAGTTAGTAAAATGAAGCCACATACATTCCTCTCCCTTCGACTGCAAGGTCAAATGAAGGTTAGTGCTTAAACGGCAATAATCAAATGAAAGCCTACTTCTATTGTAAACCTTGGCCCCACAGTTCCCAGTTTTGCGCATTTAAATAATGACTGGCTACGGCTCCTGTTTCACACATTTTGCTCCAAATATATTTTGATATTCATTTCCTGTGCATCTTTCTTTTATTGTGATAGTTTACGAAAAGTAAAAAATGACAACCTAGAATAAAAGTGATGATAAAAGTCAGGGTGTTGTTTATGCTATTTGCAGAAGAAAACAAATACCCTGTTCTATAAATGTTAATTATGAATGTTATTGAGAATATTTGTTCCATTTTGTAGATCGTTTTTTTCTGGAAAAGCATTGAAATAAAGTTATACTTTTTGGTTAGAGGTTTGATCACCAACCTCTTATGAAAAAAGAGCACATCATCTGGGGCCACATGTACAAAGATCCGGTTTTGCGACTCGCAAACTGCAAGTCGCAAAACTGAATGGACAACAGTGTCAATGATATTGTCTGCGATTCACAATAGGGTCGTAAATGACCTACCTCAATAATATATTCATGAGGTAGGTCGCAATTTGCGACCCCATTGGGAATGGCCACCCTCACATGGATGGTGGCCTGCTGGAGACAGTAGACCACCATGTCTGTGACTGCTTTTAAATAAAGCAGATTTTTATTTTAATGCAGCCCGTTTTCCTTAAAGGAAAACGAGATGAATTTCAAAAACAAAAATGAAAAGTTTTCTTTTCAATTTTTCAGAGCAGGCAGTGGTCCGTGGGAGTATTTGAGACTGTAATATCATTGCTGGAGTGCCATTAAATCAGTGTTCGACCAATACATTCCTGACAGCAAATCATTTGTGTAAAAAAAGGACTATAATCCAGTTTTCTTTTTTGACGGTAGCAGCCCTGAACTGAGACACTCTACCATCAATTTCCACTTAATAGAGCCTCACCCGCCTTTTCCTTCCCTGCAGGACTCAAGCCCACAGCAAGGACAAGCCAGGGGGGATAGGAGCAGCTGGGACTTGTAAATAAGAGAAGAGCAGGAAGTGCCTGAATATTTAATGTGCTGCAGGATGGCAATGATAAGAAGTTCTGTGTACACTGCGGCGCTTAGATTGAATGTGTAATGTCTGCTGAGGGTCCAAGAAGATCTGATTTGGGGTGATTAATTACACCACTTTAATTCACAGTGGTGTCTAAGTGTTCACTGAAAGGAGGGAGTAGATTAACATAACATACACAGTGGCAGTCGACGGAAAAAGCAGGGGCACATTTATTTATTTTATACCAGGATAAGTGGCTTATGTTGTATTGTTACTGAAGAGGTTGTTTTCTATTTTTAAAGTAGTATTTTAAAAGTATGTTATTTGGGTTGCAGTTTTATTTTTAACAATAGCTTTTTGGAATCTTCGTTTAACATAGGACACTTCATTTTATAGAATGTGTAAATGCTGTATAGGCTGCTGTGGGCTCAAATGGATCTGGCTGAATTTGTTCACTCAGGGCATTCTACTGATGAAAGAACACAGGGAACATCTGGACTAATGAGGAGGAAACCGGAAAGAAGGAACTGTTCTTAAATAATAGAATTCATTACTTCCTCAGCTCACGTCTTACAAGTGAGGAGCGCTGCCTCCTTACAGGCACCTTATAAAGTAACATCTTTAAATCAAAAGACCTTAAACAGTATACAGACTCATTACTTAACAACCATCCTGGTTTGTCTTCCTTGTAGACATTTTGGGCCCATATTTATACTCTGTTTGCGCCGGATTTGTGTATTTTTTTTACGCAAATTCGGCGCAAACTTAACTCCATATTTATACTTTGGTGCTAGACCTGTCCAGCGCCAACATTTTGGAGTTTGAGTAATTTTTTGGACGTGAAAACCTACCTTGCGTTAATGACATACAAGATAGGCGTTCCCGTGCCAAA
This sequence comes from Pleurodeles waltl, assembly GCF_031143425.1. Taxonomy (NCBI): domain Eukaryota; kingdom Metazoa; phylum Chordata; class Amphibia; order Caudata; family Salamandridae; genus Pleurodeles; species Pleurodeles waltl. The sequence goes on along the minus strand of NC_090442.1, from coordinate 783,030,029 downwards.
AATGACTCTAAGACACGTGCGCCTTATTTATTCTCCGGCGTCAAAATGATGCACAGGAGGAGGCGTGCCTTAGAACATGGTGCCTAGCTGGATTTGCACCGTTTTTTAACACCTGTTCAGGGCAGGCGTTAAGGGACCTGTGGGCTCATTTCCATGGTGGGATACCATGGAAGCTGTCCACAGGTGCCCTTCCCTGCACCCAGGGACACCCTTGCCACCCTAGCCCACCCCTGGAGGACACCCATGGATGGGGGGACCCATCATGGTGAGTGCAGGTAAGGGCAGGTAAGTATATATATATATTTTTTAAAGTGGCATAGGGGGGCCTAATCTGGGGCCCCCTACATGCCACTATGCCCAATGGCCATGCCCAGGGAACAGAAGTCCCCTGGGCATGGCCATTAAGAAGGGGGGCATGACTCCTGTCTTTGCTAAGACAGGAGTCATTTCCATGGGGGTTGTGTGTCAAAAAATGGCGCAAGTCAGGTTAGAGCCAATATGTTTGACTCCAACCTGACTTGCACCATTCTTTGGCACACAACCCCCAGTCTTCCCTTCGCCGCCGCTGCCTGGTTACCGTCATTTATTTTGACGCTAACCAGGCCGCAGTGCCGGCTAACGTCATTCCATAAATAAAGCGCCCGGCTGGTGTGTTGGAATGGCGTTAGCCGGCGGTTAACTTTTTTGATGCAAATCTGCCCTGGTGCTGATTTGCGTCAAAAAGTATATATATGGGCCTTAGTTTTCAGGAAACTTTCGCTAGGTCTCCTTCCCTTGGTGGCCTGGGAGTCTGCACATGATTCCCTGTCAGAATTGTGGTTGGAAGCAGGTTGTTTATGGTTATGCCCTAGGCTGGCTGCTTGCTGGAGTAACTGTCTCCTAGGGTGGATTCAAATGGCAGAGGTGGATATGCGTCTCCTCTTTCTGATTAGCCATTTAGGGAGCCATTTTGGATGGGGCCGAGGCGCATTGGTCATATTATAACATTCACAGTATAGGCCTCACCACCAGGAAAGGCATGAATTGTCTGAAGTTGGATGGTGGAGCAGACATTCATTAAAAAGCCGACTGGGTATGCTGAAAGGTGCTGTTTGTGTTCAGTGTCAGTGTCGGTGGTGGTTACTTTCTGAGCTAAGCAGTCAATCGGTTTGCTTTCGAGGGTAAACTGGTTTTGCTGGGGTCTTCTGTTTCCACTCTTTCATCCAGGTCATCAGATGGTCCTAAGGAGGAGTCTGCCACCTCTGCTTTGCCAGATATTAGTGGGTGGTTGGTGGAAAAGGAAGGATTAGATCTTGTCCTTTCTCTCATGAGGAAGAATCTGAGCCTTCCTGCAGAGCAGGGAGACCTTCTACCAACTCTGCCCTTTTTTCGTTCTCCACTCCCTTAAACATTTTTAAACTAGTCCTCCTTCTGTCATGTAAGGCATAAAAACCAAAAATATTTTCCCCGGCTAAAAGTGCTCCAGGTGAGCCCACTGCGGTGAGGAAAGGGCCCAGTGATGGAGCATGTCACCTTGGTGCGTTAGCCCTTTCCTTTTTAGGGGAAACTCTTAGCATAGTAAACTCTCCTCAGTCCCAGGAGCAGCGGGAATACTTATTCCATGTCCAGGGGTAAGTAAGGCACTCTGTCCAGAATAATTATTGGAGCCGTTCTGCTAAATGTAATGAGTAGGGGTAACACTTGGCCCAGACCCAGTACAGGAACACTATCCCAGACTGAGAAGTATGAAAGATGTTCTATTTAGGAGTATCAGGACTACTCTTCCTGGGCTACGGGGCATGCAGAGCACTCTGCCCCGAGTTAGGAGTATCTAGAACTTTCCCCAGGCCCTGTGGTACGAAGAAAACCTAGCCCAGACTCAGGAGTATGGGGAACACTCTCTCCAGTTTCAGGAGTATGAAGATCAATCCTCTCATGAGTATCGCAATTACTCTCCATAGGTTACAGAGTATGCACAACACTCAGCCGTGACTCAGCACAATGGGGAATCTGCCCAAGTTGAGGGATAAAAACAACAATCTACCCGTGCTCAGGAGCATCTCAAATACTGTCCCCAGGGTCTGGTGTCTGAAGGACACTTTGCCCAGGATCATAAGTATCTAGAATTCTGTTACCAGGGCCTGGAGCATGAAGACCATTCCACCCGGGATCAGGAGTGCCTGGAATACTCTCACCAGGCTCTGGAGTATGAAGAACACTCTGCCCAGGATCAGGAGTTTCTGGAATACTCTCACCAGGTTCCTGAGTTTGAAGAACACTCTTCTCAGAAGTACCTGGAATACTCTCAGCAGGGCCTGAAGTATGAACGACACTCTTCTCCACCTCAGGAGTATCTTGAATACTCTCCCCAGGCTCTGCTGCTTGAAGTACAGTCTGCCCAGGATCAGGAGTATCTAGAATACTCTCATTAGGCTCTAGAGTATGAAGAACACTCTGCCCAGGATCAGGTGTAGCTGGAATACTCTCCCCAGGCTCTGATGTCCAAAGGACACACTGCCTGGGCGCAGGAGTTTCCAGAACACACTCCCCAGGCTCTGGAGTGTGGAAGACACTCTTCCCTGGCTCAGTAGTATGTATGAATTCTACTAAATGTCAGGACTAAAAAGAACACTCTTCCCATGCTCGGAAGTACCCAGAACATTCTGCTCGGGTTTTGGAGTATGGGGAACACTCTGCCCGAGATTACAGGTATCCATAACTCTCTTCGCAGGCTCAGTAGTATGGATAATTCTGCTCAAAGTCAGGAGTTAGATGAACACTGTTCTGAGGCTCAGAAGTACCCGGGATACTTTTCCCAGTTCTGGAGTATGAAGAACACTCCGCCCAGCATAAGGAGTATCCTGAACACTCTCCTCAGGCTCCGGAGTAAGAAGAACACTCTGCCCGGACTCAGTAGTATGGATGAATTCTACTCAAAGTCAGGAGTTAGATGAGCACCCTTCTCAGGCTCAGAAGTACCCAGGACACTCTTCCCAGGTTCTGGAGTATGGAGAACACTCTACCCGGCATAAGGAGTATCCTGAGCACTCTCCACAGGCTCTGGAGTATGGAGAACACTCTTCCCTGGCTCATCAGTGTGGATGAATTCTACTCAAAGTCAGGAGTAAAATGAATACTTTTATCAGGCTCAGGAGTTTCTTGAACTCTCTCCTCAGGCTCCGGAGTATGAAGAACACACTCTTCCCTGGTTCTATAGTATGGATAACCTCTGCTGAAGGTCAGAAGTAAGAACAGCACACTACACGGGATTAGGAGTATCCTGAACTCTCCCCCCACACTCTGGAGTATGAAGAACGTTCTGCCCTAACTCTGGATTGTGGGTGAATCCTGCTTCAATTCAGGAGTACAAAAATCTATTTAGTCTGTCTCGAAAGTATTTGGCGCACTCTGCACAGGCTGCTGGGGGGTGTTCCCGCCCACCTTGCAGGTCAGGAGTAACACCCGATGAGCACGGCTAATCCTATTATCCATGCCTCTGAACCCGATCTCATTATTCCCACCGCATGGTGACCGCGCCTGCATGAAGTGTAATTACCAGGTACCTCGAGGCACAGTCCCTGACACCCTTCCAGGGCATGGCTGTCACTGCCACGTCTCATCCCTGGGGAAGGCACGCATCGAGCACGCCATATGTGCGCCTAAGGGCATCCTCCCACAACCTCAGCCTTAGAACAACGCCATCATGTGGTGATTGAAGAAAAAGTATCACAGTGCACACGTATGACTTACGTGTTAAACTAACAACAATTTGAACCTATGACACAAAAAAACCTTGACATTAAGAAACACAAAGCATATAGAAACCTGGTGCATAAACATGCTTATCATAAATGGAAACCCACAAAATGCAGAACACTGAGCAATTTATAAACATACAACATAGATGAACAAGCACCACACAATAGCATACAACGAATAGAAACCAAAGCTGCGTGGAAATGCACTACAAATATCAAGTACTGTGCAGAAAACTGCAATACATATTAAATACAACAACACACGACCAATAGAATTCTACAGCTAGGGAAGCAAATCTCACAAACAAACAGCGCATGTCAGTGTTCTTTGAACGATCTATGTTAATAAAAAATGTGGGTTCCGCGAAATTTTTCCTAATTACTTATATTCTCAGTTTTGCAGAAAACAGAATCAAAGCACGGAAATACTGTGCCCTGTTAACACCAGGAAAACGCTGGTACCACCGTGCAAAGAAATGCTCAAAACGTACAGTAACAATGGTAACGGTAATCATTTCCCATTTATTTGATCAAAACGAGATTGAAGAGCTAATATCCAGCAGTAACAGGATTACTGGAACAGAAATATGATGTTGTATTAACAGGAAATCCGTAGTTTGTTGGTTCAAACTTTTTTATTGAAGAAGAGGTTAAACAGATGACAAGTAAATAAGAATAGAACCCAAGAGAAAGCTCCTCGTCCCAAGGAGACTCCAGTCTTATGCCTGGCATTCTCCCCAGCCTCAGCTAGGAGTCTAGAACCCACCTATGTCATATCAAAGACTACGCCACCTGACAACAGACTTTACAAGATATCACCTTCAGGTTTTGCGTGGGTCTCCACAAGAGGCTGAGAGAGAAGTACACTGTAGAAAAACCTAAGCATAATCAAAACCAACCACATGTAGAATACGTTTCACACAGTCACCTATAGCATGTAGAAGCCTAGAACATATATAGACATGCAACATATAAACATTTGAGAAGTTTGCTGACCTTTTTATGAGTGAGATGATTTTGAAGACTTAAATGAACCCTGCACTAAATCTCATGCCAACCCGGGATGAGCCATGCTGGCGCAAAGGAAGCCTGCTCTGGAAGTAGCTCTTCTTCCTGTGTGGATGCCTCACAATAGGAAGCTTCTTCCCAAAACCATGGGCAGCCACAATAAAACAAGCAATACAATAGAGCACAGTAAAGGAATAAAATAAACAGTGAGCAGTTAAATAAAATCAACAAAAATGAAGGCTTTAATGCAGGCAAAGTATTAACATTAATGAAAACCCCAACGATGGTGCATTAAAGTCTTCCCATGCCTCTACTAAAAGCACTTTCTGTTACATATAGGAGAGAGGATCATTTATGTGATCATCAATAAAGAAAATGTACACCACTTTCAACCACGAGGATCAGCCATCTTGGAAATTACCTAATAGAGGTGAATGGATAGTCTTCCAGCATCACAATTCCTCTAGACTTCTCTGGTCTACAGCTACATAGGCCTCCAAAAAGCACTTTGAAAGTTGGATAGAGTACATATTCAGGCAGTCATGTACTGAAGTTACATGAAAAGTAAGAATGATTCAAAAGTAAGACTGTACGCCTTAAAACCATCCCATATGCTCCAGTTACAGTACAGGAAAAAAGGTAAAGTCCTCTGCAGCATGCACCAGGTTTCTTGGAGTAAGAGATCTGATTTAGTGCTGTGAATCAAACTAAAGCCAACAGATGCCGAGTGCCCAGTGCCATAAGGCAAAATGATGATGCCTTCGTGCAGGATGTGATAGGGGCTCCTCAGTCTCCTGTATATCATAGATATTCATTGAATTTGGGCTCAATAGGGCACCACTTGAAGGAATTAGGTCCTGCTGGATGGATCACCCCTCCCTCCGAGTCCACCACGGGCTGCAGGGGGCTGCAAGGGCCTGTGTTACACCCTAATAGAGCCCTTTAACACTACTCAGTACATAAATAAACACAAATGTGCAATTTACACATCAACAGAGTTTGGACGGCCACCTCGAAACTCAGATCTTGTCACCCAACGTCAGTTCAACGATCAGTGTTTAAGGGGGCAAAGGCAGTGCTCAATTTGTGCTTGTTGTTTCCGGTGCTGAGCACCGGCACTTATTTTTGAGGGCCGGCGCTCAGTCTTCTGCCTCAAGCATTTGCTGCGAGCTAAAGACACGTTTGGGAAAGACAGAGGAAGAGAAAAACGAAAAATGTCACAATGAAAGAAAGCAGAAAGCTGCAAGAGTTAGCTGAAGGGGAAGGGAATGGCTCTAAATGGATTGAAGAAGCCCGAGATGGCTTCAGGATTACGCTGCCTCAGTATTCCGTGTTCGCACATTGAATTGCAGCAGCCGCGTGTTTAAGAGGAGGGCTTTGGGCACCGGCACCTTTTTATTTACAAATTAAGCACTGTGGTACTTGAGTGTGACTTACTGAATTACACCCACTCTACCTCCGTGTCTGCACTCAAGTAGATCTGCTTCAAGTTGAGTCCACCACGGTTAAACTTACAAATGTAGAAACCAGTGGGTTAAAAACAGGAGCAACACAAAAGGCCTCATCTGCCATCACAAACAACCCACCAGCAGCCCAAGGCCCATCTGCCACAGAGCCAATGGTTTGAGAAGCCCACTAGAAGGCTGTCCTTCTCCTTTGAGTATGTTTTTTGCCAAGGACCGCAATGAGAAACATGGCAATCTCTAAAATCAACCAAGAACTCTAGGCGTTAGGAGAATACAACAAGTGCATCAGGTTTTTGGGAAACAAAAAGAAAAGCTTTGAAGGCTGCCATTGGAGGGCATCTCAATTCCCACAGTTTTTTCCCTTAAAGTGCTCACGCCATGTGGACAGGAGAACCTACCCTGCAAATTCCCTGACGTACTGTCTGGGAACCAAAGATATGGAAGACGGAAGTCTACTGGGCCGGTGGACGCCATTGGCCAAATGTGCCTAATAGTGCCCAAAACACCTTGGCCCGTATTTATACTTTTTTTAGAGCCGCATTTGCGCCGCTTTTTGACGCAAAACGGCGCAAACCTACAAAATACAATGGCATTTTGCAAGTTTGCGCCGTTTTTGCGTCAAAAAACGACGCAAATGCGGCGCAAAAAAAGTATAAATACGGGCCCTACAATCATGTTACCAGTGTAACAACATGTACAAATACACAGCCTAAAGAAAACTACAATATATTTAGTGGCACAAATACGGCCCAGAACACACCAAAACAACCTATTGTATAGGCAAATTCGTTATAAAGAAATATAAAATATGCACAAAACTGCAACACCAAGAAACCTCTGATATAGATATATTTATATAAACATATAACACACAAAAGTTCACAATACGCAGAAACTAGCATAGAAACATATGACAAATAAAAACATCAGACCTATGTAATACCACGCATAAATCTTTACTGCAAATGTTTTTTGCAGAAGCTGTACATGGACTTCCCGTCATAGATAACATAATATCACAAATATAAACCATCCATTTTTTCGTTACAATTCCTCCTAAAATCAGAGAAATTGAAACACTTACTTAACATTGCTTATCGTTGTTTTTCATCAGATAAAGTTCATCGTGGTTTAGGAGAAAATGAACCTATGCATAGTAAGGTTTAGCCCATCATAGTCTTGCCCATCACTCCTATTCTAATAGGCCGCTAGTTCTCCTCTCTGCCTTCCGTATGCTCTTGTTCTTCTTATCGATTGTAAGTCAGGATATAGATAGCAACAAATACTGTTTGACTTATATATCATGTCCTAAATATGGGAATGGGGGTAGATTTTCTATGATTAACTTCAATTGGGCACTATTTTTGTTAATATTTTGGACACAATATTTTTGGTTCCATACATTCAGGGCTTAAGACAGGTTCTCTGTAGCTCCACCTGTGTCTGTCCCTCCGTTAATCACAGGGTCTATCTTTCCTCTACTGTCCCTTCACCTCCATTCACATCAGTCTCTGTGTTTCTCCTATGATCTCCATTTCTCACAGGCTCTCTTTTCATCCACTAATTTTTCTGGCCCTTCGTTCATCACAGGTTCTCTCTCTCTCTCTCAATATCTCCCTGTAACTCATTCATTGTAGGTTATCTGCTTCTTCTTTCCTTCTGTCCTCCATGCATCTCAGGCGTTCAGTCTCTCTTACAATCTCCCATCCCCCATTCATCACATGTTCTCTATCTCTCCTTCCCTCCTTCTGTGTCCTGTATTACATGATCTATGCCTGTCTATGCCTTCTCTCGCTGACCATCAGTCTCAAAGGCCCCTGGTCACTTTTCTCACTCTCATTCTTCACAAGGTTTTGTCGCCGCCTCCTCCTGTCCCTTCAATCACCATAGGTTCTGTCTCTCTCTTTCTCTCTCTCTCTCTCTCTCTCTCTCTCTCTGTCTCTCTATCACTGTTGACTTGTCTGTTCTCACATTGCCTCTTTTGTTCTGTAGGCAGTGTTCCCACACAATTACTTCATCGATTAAATGCTGTCTGTCTTGCACAGTCACAATAGAAGGCCACTCATGTATCCATTGATAAGACTCCAGAGAAGGCAGACACTCATATACTTTGCGTGGAAGCACTAAGACGCACAGCTTTCCAAGCACATAATCCAGTCATCACAGGCGTGACAACATCAGTTTGGATACAATTTAATACTCAACCTAAACTTCCTGTAAGAAACCAATTGCAAGCCCTCATTGTCTGCCTCAGGCTGAACTTAGCTATGATATTCTGTTGCATTTAACCAGAATCTCTTCATATGTACTTTTTTGTTCTTTACTCCAAAGCAGTTTTGATACAATATTCTCTGTACAGCAAATGAATACATTATGGTGCAGCATAACTATGTAAAAAATAAATACAGTAAATCAAATAAAATCTCCTGTTGAGACAGAGAGAATAGTTTGCATCCTGGTACCAGCATTCTTTCCTGAAAAAGTAATGCAATCCTCCAAGAAAGCAACTTCAGAACTGCGGTTCAAGCCATCATACTCTTGTATCTGGATGGTGGAAACACCCTGCTCTATGGCCTGCCAGACTCCACAGTGCCCCTTTGATAAGGGCATCCAACAAACAGCACCTCTCCATGGCCTGAAAAAATATGATCCCAGTGACCCCATACGTGATGAAACTCCACTGGCTCCCCTTGCCACCCCCACACCATCTTGTAAGCAGACTTCATCTTTTACAAAGCTTTCACAACTTGTACCTCTGCCTATCTGGCTGACAAGCTCACCTTCTCTTGTGTCTCTCAGCATAGCCGTAGCTAGACACTACACGACTGGTGACAAAGAAGATCAAAACCATTGTGTAAAGTAGGATGCTTTGATCTAGTTCCAATTTAGGAAAGATTTGAAGACATGCCTCTTTAAATAAAACATAATGAGGCAGTAACACACCACAAACCAAAGCCCATATTTATCAATATTTTACGCAACACAATGCAGCAAGTCACCTTGCTGTGCTGCACGAAAGGGAGAGGGCAAGAATGCACTGTATTTAACATTGTACAGTGCATTCCTGCTCTCTGCTTGTGCTGGTGCACAAACTGCTGCCTAGCATAAATGCAGGCCCCCTGCACCATGCTGCAAGGGTGCCTGCAGTGTAGACAGGATTGATTTTGTGCACAAAGGGCGAGCTTCCTGAACAAAAACAATTCTCAGAGGCATTTACCGTGCTCTATGTGTGCTGCACAATGCAGCACACTCAGAAAGAAGAAAAATGCTAGGAGAAATAAATATATTGTTCCTCCTTGTCCCACTCATGGGGAGGCATACAATTCTGATGTATTCCCAGGTCTACCAGTGTTGGTAAATCTGGTAATGTGTCAGAATGCATGGGTGGATGTGTGGGAACACCCACGCTCCACCCATGGCACATGTCCCTGGTGCAGAGTAACACAAGACAGTGATTTGCGCTGTCTTATATTACTCTAGATTTATCAAGGGATGCAGGGCCACACAAGGTGGCCTTGCATGGCTTGGTAAATCTCATTTAGGTTTTGTGTCACCCTTGCGCTCTCGTGAGTGGAGCAAGGGTGAAGCAAAACCTTGATACATATGGGGCCAAGTACCTCTCAAATCACTTGTCGATTGTATCCTTGCCTTTGACCCTGAACAGCACTTATCTGCCTTGGGCTACCTCCACGCTATTCATTCATAGTCATACATACATACATACATATATCACCCCACTTAATGTTGTGTTATTTGGATATGTAGAGCACAACTTATCACCCAGTAGGGTATCCAGGCACTGGAGCAGGTGTATAGGTGGGATCAGAGGGTGTTGTGATTGAGCCAACCTTGTAGACTTAGTCAAAGAGCCAGTTCTTCAGCTTCTTGTTCAATTCAAGAAGCAAGGAGGAGGACCTAGGAGGGAGGACATTCAAGGTTATGGGTGCAGTGTAGGAGAATACCAGACCTCCCTTTCTAGTTTTGCAGATATGGGGGGGAGTTGCTAGTGAGCGTGAGGCTGAGTGCAGGTGTCTGCTGGGTTGGTGAAAGTCGAAGCGGTTGTTGAGGTCTGTTGGTCCTATGGAGTGCAGTGCCTTGTAGGCATCCATGAGGAGTTTGAATTGGCAGAATTTATGTATGGGGAGCCAGTGGAGCTTTCTGAGATGTGGGTTGTTAGAAATGGGGACTCTAGTTGGCAGTGGTTTTCACCCTTGTTAGAAATGGGGTCTTTGGTTGGCAGTCAGGTTACCCCCTGTCCAAGAAAAGACCCTCACTCTAGTCAGAGTAAGTCACACACAATCCAAACTATCCTGTGCCCACCCTCTGGTAGCTTGGCACTGAGCAGCCAGGCTTAACTTAGAAGGCAATGTGTAAAGTATTTGTGCAATAAATCATACAACAACACAATATAGCACCACAAAAATACACCACACAGTGTTTAGAAAAATATATGATATTTATCTGGATATTTGCAGGTCAAAACGATAAAAGATGCAATAAGAAATTGTAAAGATATCACTGAAAAGTGATATGAAGTGTCTTAAGTCTTTAAAAAGCAAACAAAGTCTCTTTCAAGCACAAAGTACCTGGTTGGAGTAAAAAATCTCCGCAAAGGGCTGCAGAGGAGGAGATGTGTGGAAAAATGGTGTGTGCGTTGGTTTCGCCCCTTCACCCATGGACTTGCGTCGTTATTTTCCATGCGGGGAAGACGTTGCGTCGATTTCCGGCACACGGACGGGTCTCCTCTTTGGGTCGCTGGGTTTTCAGACGCCCCGGGGTCTGTGTGTGGAATCCTGGGCTTGTTGACCGGCAGTGCGTCGTTCCGGTGGGCGATGCGTGCAATTTTCTCCCTCACGGCAGGCGCTGCATTGATTTCCCCTCTGGAAGTCGGGCGGCGTTGTCCAGGCGGGCCGTGTATCGAAGTTCCAGTCGCACCGCAGGAGCTGCGTCGATCTTTTCCTCGTGAAGTCGAGCGGCGTCTTTCCGGTTCGGCATGCAGTGAATTTTTCACCGCGGGACAAGCTGTGCATCGAATTTTTTCACTGCACAAGGAGTCCAGTTGCAGGAGAGAAATCTTTTTGGTCCAGACACTTCAGGGAACAGGAGGCAAGCTCTATCCAAGCCCTTGGAGAGCACTTCTGCAGCAAGGCAAGAGATCAGCAAGACAGCGGGGCAACAGCAAGGCAGCAGTCATCTGTAGAAAGCAGTCAGGTGAGTCCTTTAGGCAGCCAGGCAGTTCTTCTTGTCAGGGTGCTGGTTCTGGTTCAGGTTTCTTCTCCAGGAAGTGTCTGAGGTGGTAGGGCAGAAGCCCTGTTTTATACCCAAATGTGCCTTTGAAGTGGGGGAGACTTCAAAGAGTGGCTTAGAAGTGCACCAGGTCCCCTTTCAGTTCAATCCTGTCTGCCAGGGTCCCAGTAGGGGGTGTGGCAGTCCTTTGTGTGAGAGCAGGCCCTCCACCCTCCCAGCCCAGGAAGACCCATTCAAAATGCAGATGTATGCAAGTGAGGCTGAGTACCCTGTGTTTGGCGTGTGTCTGAGTGAATGCACAAGGAGCGGTCAACTAAACCCAGCCAGACGTGGATTGTAAGGCACAGAAAGATTCAAGTGCAGAGAAATGCTCACTTTCTAAAAGTGGCATTTCTAAAATAGTAATATTAAATCCAATTTCACCAGTCAGCAGGATTTTGTATTACCATTCTGGCCATACTAAATATGACCTTCCTACTCCTTTCAGATCAGCAGCTACCACTTCAACAATTTATGCGGGCAGCCCCAATACAAACCTATGAAGGGAGCAGGCCTCACAGTAGTGTAAAAACGAATTTAGGAGTTTTACACTACCAGGACATGTAAACTACACAGGTACATGTTCTGCCTTTTCCCCACACAGCACTCTGCTCTAGGGGTTACCTAGGGCACACATTAGGGGTGACTTATACGTAGAAAAAGGGGAGTTTTAGGCTTGGTAAGTACTTTTAAATGCCAAGTCGAAGTGACAGTGAAACTGCACACACAGGCCTTGCAATGGCAGGCCTGAGACAAGGTAAAGGGGCTACTTAAGTGGGTGGCACAACCAGTGCTGCAGGCCCACTAGAAGTATTTAATCTACAGGCCCTGGGCACATACAGTGCAACTTACTAGGGACTTATAGGTAAATTAAATAGTCAAATTGGGTATGATCCAATGATACCATGTTTAAAGGGAGAGAGCATATGCACTTTAGCACTGGTTAGCAGTGGTCAAGTGCGCAGAGTCTAAAAAACAGCAAAAATTAGGTCAGAAAAAGAGAAGGAGGAAGGTAAAAAGTCTGGGGATAACCCTGCAGAAGGGCCATTTCCAACAACCCTGTAGGAACCCTAACTCTAGTTCAGGGTAAGGGAGACACACAGGTAAGATAAACCCTGCTTACCCTCTTGGTGGCTTGGCTCAAGCAGTTAGGCATATCTAATTTGTAAGGCATCTGTACACACACACACCCACACACAGTAAAAACACTACAAAAGGACTCCACACCAGTTAAAAAAAATAGCCAATAATAATCTGAGTACAAGCCCAATACAAGAAAAATCCAAAATACACAAGTCAAGAGATCACTTAAAAATGTTTAAGCAAGTTTAGTACATCATTTGATGCATTTGTTTTAGTGCAAAGTACCTCAGATGCATCACAAATTAAAGAGAGAACAGGTGCAGGGTAGGTGAGGCGAAGAGCTGGAAAAGCAAGTGATGCGTTGGTTTCCTACTGCCAGGGCAGGTGATGCATCAGTTCCTTACTGTCACAAGGAGGTGATGCATTGGTTCCTTACTGTCAGGAGAGGTGATGCATCAGTTTCCAGACACACAGCCTTGGTTCCATACTGTGGTGCATTGTTGATGAAGAATATGGCGCATAGAGACCATGCGTCCAAAATCTAGATGCACTGTGTTGGTGTACAGCAGGGAAGCAGGCATTGCTCCTGCAGCAGTGGTGCAGACACTGTGTCTATTCTGTTCAGTGATGCATTAATTCCCAGTGGTGAATCAGGTGCTGCATCAGATCCTTCCAGCGATGCATTGATTTACAGCGTTGATGATAGCCGATGAGTGCCTTCTCTCCTTAAGATCGCCGGAACTCACTTCCAAGAGCCAGGGACTGGATTTGGCACCACCTGGCAAGTTAGGACTCTGCGAGAAAGCCCAGGTGCTGGCAGGTGAAGTCTTTGATGGGTCTAAGACTTATGAACAGGGGGCAAGCTCAACTCAAGCCCTAGGAGAACCTTGGAAGCAGGATGTAAACAGTAGAGTCCAGTCCTTTCACTCCCAGGACAAAAGCAGAAAGCAGCAGGCCAGCACAACAAATCAACAGGCAGAGTGGTAGTCCCTCCTACAGCATCCAGCTCTTTTTCCTGGTAGAATGTCCTTAGTCCAGAAGTGTTCTAACTATGTGGTGTCAGAGGTCCAGTACTCATACCCATTTCTGTCTTTGAAGTAGGCAAACTTCAAAGAGAAGTATCTGTAGTGCACAAGACCATGCCTTTCCCTGCCCTGGCCCCAGATCCACTCCAGGGGGCTGGAGAATGTTTTGTGTGAGGACAGGGACAGCCCTACTCAGGTGCAGGTCTCAGGTCCTCCCACCACTCTAGCTCAGCAAGACACATCAGCCTGGTGATGGGCCATCGGGATAGGCAGGGCACACATCAGCTCCCTTTGTGTGACTGTCTTTGAGCGAATGCACAAACAGCCTAACTGTCATCCTGACCCAGACATGTATTCAGCAGACAGGCTTAGGCACAGTATGGTTAAGCAAGAAAATGCCCACTTTCTAACAGTGGCATTTTTTAAACTTACAATTCAAAAACCAACTTCACCAAAAGATACATTTTTAAATTGTGTGTTCAGGGACACCAAAATCCAATCTCTATCTGCTCCCAATGGAAAATTACACTTAAAAGATATTTCAAGACAATCTCCAGTTTACCATATAGGAGAGACATGCCTTGCAATAGTGAAAACTAAAATTAATAGTATTCCACTATCAGGACATGTAAAACACACCATTACATGTTCTACCTTTTTAAATACCCTGCCCAGGAGGCTACTTTGGGCCTATCTTAGGGGTACATTACAGGTAATAAAAGGGAAGGTTTTGGCTTGGCAGGTGGGTGCACTTGCAAGGTCCAAATGGCAGTTTAAAACTGTACACCCAGACACTGCAGTGGCAGACCTGAGACATGTTTATAGGTCTACTCATTTGGGTGGCACAATTAGTGCTGCACGCCCAGTAGTAGAATTTGATTTACAGGCTCTTGCGTACACACTGTGCTCTGTGCTTCGAGACTTACTAGTAAATCAAATATGCCAAACATTGAGAAACCAATCACCAATACATTTTGGACGTAAAGCATTTGCATTTTAGCACAGGTTAGCAGCAGTAAATTGCACAGAGTTCTAAAGCCAACAAAAACAGGTCAGAAAAAATAGGAGGAAGAAGACAAAATGTTTGGGGATAACCCTGCAAAAAGGACCAGCTCCAACATGGGTGGATTGTGGGAGGTCTAGAATGAGTCTCGCTGCAGTGTTCTGAATTATCTGGAGTCAGTGGAGGAGGTGGTTGGAGATTCCAGTGTAGAGTGCGTTGCCGTAGTTTAGTCTGCTTGTGAAAAGGATTTGTGTGATGGTGCGTCTGCTATTCCTGGGTATCCATTTGAAGATTTTTGGAAGCATGCAGAGTATATAGAAGCAGGAGGAGCTGACTGTTGACTTGTGCTACCATGTTCAATTTGTCTTCGGTTGATTCCAAGGTTTCTTGCATGGTTGGTTGGTGTGGGTCCGAGCTCAGAAGGCCACCAGGGGAAGTTCCAGTGAGAGTTCTTGTTCCAGAATATCAGCACTTGTCAGAGTTTAGTTTCAGACAATTAGCTTTCATCCATTTTGCCACACTGATCATGCATTTAGCGAAGTTGGTTCTGGTGACGGTGGACTTGTCGGACATTGATAAGATGAGCTGAGTGTCATCGACATAGGAAATTATGGAGATGCCATGTGCTCTAATGATGTCAGAGAGCGGAGTCATGTAAATGTTGAACAGGGTTTGGCTCAGTGATTAAGCCTGGGGGACAAGTCCTTAGGTTCCAATTTGTAGGGTGGTAGTCTGAACCTTTGTGTTCTCCATGTGAGGAAGGAGTAAATCCAGTTAAGGATCGGTCCTTGGATGCCTTTGTTGTGCAGTATTCTGATGAGGGTGGAATCTGATATCGTATCAAAAGTAGCTGAGAGATCGAGCAGCATGAGTGCAGCCATTTTCCCCAGTCAAGTATGGTGGGGATCTCATCCATGGCTGCGACAAGTGCAGTTTCTGTGCTGTGGTTGCTTTGTAAACCTGATTGGGTGTGGTCGAGTAGGGTGTGGAGTTCGAGGTGGTTGGTGAGTTGGTGGTTAATAAGCTTCTGGGTGAAAAGGGTTGTTTTTAAAGGCACAGAACTTTGCCACAATAGCGTTGCTCATGTGATGTCTGAGATTCACCATTATTTTTCCAATAGACAAATCCATTTGCTAAGATTATAGGTACCCTTCTTTGTACTTAATTTCTGGTGACCACTTGAGGCTGCAAAGTTTCTTTAGCATTTACAGCCAAGTGTCAGACCTCCTGTCCTCCTGTGCTAAACAAATGGAACAACCATATTCAGTAATGGATAGCATTGACAACCTGACTTTTCCTGCAATAGGATTCTGGCTCCCTGTCCCTTGTGTGCCATATCGGAAGAATGTCGGTCACTAAAAAACATTTATTAATACCATAATGATTGTTATCTTGATCCTCTTTGTGTCAGAATACCCTTTTTCCCACCTCTTTATTCACCTGTTGCTCCAATCACCACAAACTCTCATCAATACTCTCCCTTACTTCCAGACTCTTTAAGCATTAGACGCTGTCTCTCTCCTAATTCTTTCTCAGCATCCACTGCATTTTGTCATTTTCCCCCTTTTCCTACCCATTCAGTCATGCCATATGAAAAGATGTAGGGAGAAGATGAAGGGTAGAGGCAGCTTCTAGTTCATTTAAGTATTATGTAGTACACCCCAGGCATCATATCTGCTTCTTCCTCACAGTGATCTCTCCCTTCAACTGTCCTCAGTCCCATGGAAACCAAGGGCTACATCATGAACATTGTGATGTTATACATTCTATGCTCAGAATGCCACACACCTCCCTCCTATCATTATATAACAACAATATTAATAAAACACATTAGATAACAATAAAATCATTTTCATACATATCCTTCTAGATATTTCTTTTACATGACAAAAAGCATGTTCCAACAAATCCTTCCAGAAATTTCGGTCTCCTAATAACATTTGAATTCCTCCTTAATTCTGGATAATCTTCATCAACCTTCCTTTTCTTCACTTTATTCCTGACTGAATTATTTTTCTTAAGAAGATCCAACCCAGGCTTGCTTTTTACTACCCTTCATATGTTCCACATCTTATGATCTTCGGTCATTATAGCATTCCCAAACACCTTTGTCTCTCTGAGGGGAGCAGAATACTTAGAATGATCTTTTGATAGACCCAAACAGGCATTTTCCACTTTGACAATATCACCAGCTTGAATCACAACTTTTTTTTACAGCTTTCCATCTATCAAACCTGATTTTCCTTTCTGATATTTTCCTCTGTTCTCTTTCACATTTCTTTTCATCATTACGAACAATTTCCAATTCTTGTCCCACCTTGTCATTTACCCATGCAGGACAAACTACTGTGTTGGGTTTTCTTCTCTTACATAACTCAAAAGGAGAAAATATCTTGCAAAATATTTCTTTCATACAACACTTGTTATTTAAAAAAATCCATCTGTATAGTTTCCTTCAAAACCCTGTTCAGTCTCTCTATCATACCATTTGTTTCTGGATGATAAAGTGAGGCCTTTTTGTGCTTAATGTCGCTATCATTTAGATACTCTTCCATATAGTGCGAGACAAATTGTACACCATTATCTGTCAGGATGGAAGAGGGAAATCATTCTCTTTCAAAAATGTGTTCAAGAAAATTTATAATATCTCATGTTTCTACAGAGGTAGTAATTCCTACTTCAGGTCACCTTGAGTACATATCCATTAATCCTATGATGTATTTGTCTGATTTAGAGTGTGTTATAGGACTTAAATTATCCATAGCTATTTCCTGCCAAGGTTCCTTTGGTATTTCTCTCACTTTCATAGGTTGAGTCCTACAAGTTAGCGTTTTAACAGCATTAGAACACTCTTCACAATCCCTTACACACCGTTCAACTTGAACATCCATTCCTGGCCACTAACACATTAGTCTCAACCTCTCTTTAGTTTTTGAAATTCCTGGATGACTCTCATGAGCTAAAGATAACAATTATTCTCTTAATTTCCTTGGGGACACTAATCTTGTCCCTTTTAGCATTAATGCTCCTTGTAAGGATAACTCATCATTAACTCTCCAAAATCCACACAATCGTTGATCATTTTTCTCTTGCCCACTCCAGCCATTACTGATCTTCCATATCACCTGGTTCATCAACTCATCCCTTTCTAGTTCTGCCATCCATTCTTCTTTAATTATTCCTTCTCTTACCACACATACTTCAAATTCATCTTCTTCATATTGAGTATCTTCTTCAACAACAGAGATGACATTCACCAACCTTGAACAACAATCAGCACTACTATTGTTACACCAGGTACATAGTGTACCTCAAAACAAAATTCTTGCAAAGCCACCACCCACTTTCTGATCCTTCCAGATACAACATCTAGCCCTTTCCTTTCAAAAATCTCTTTTAGAGGTTTGTGATCAGTCCTTAACAAAAAATCCCAACCTCAAACAAACCTCTTTAACTTTTGTACTGCCCAAAACACAGCCAACTCTTCTTTCTCTATGACAGAGTTATTTACCTCCATTCCTTTCAAATATCTAGAAATAAAGAGGATTGTTCTCTCCACACCACTGTATTTTTGTAACAAAACAGCTTGAAGTCATTTGGCATTGGCATCTGACATTATCACAGTTTCTTGACCAGGTTCAAAGCTCTGAAAACTTGAGGTGTTCCATAGATTTTGTTTTATTTTCTTCAATTGTTCTTCACATTGTTCACTCCACTTAAATATAGTACCCTTTTTTATCAGCTCTCTCATGAACTTTGTCTTTTCCGCAAAATTGCTTACAAATTTAGTGTAATATTCCATCATACCAAGAAACTTGATCACTTCATCCTTGGAAGATGGACTCATGAGATTGTCAATACTGTCTACCAACTCTTTTTTAGGTTCAATACCTTTTGAAGAAATTCTGTGTCCTAAATAGTTAATTTCATCTACATTGAACCAACACTTCTCAGCCTTCAAAGTCAGACTACTCTCTTTAAATCTTCAAAGAACCTCACATACCTGTTCATTACGTTCACTATCATTCACCCCATAAACCCAAATTTCATTTTGATACACTTTGAGTTCTCGTATCCTTTTTAGTATTCTTTCCATAGCACGTTGGACTACAGCTGCTTCCGAAATCAGAACAAACGCATAAGTACCAAAATGGGTTACAAATGCTGTTAAGTCTTGCGAATCCTTGTGTAATCTTATTTGGTGGTACGCAGATGTTAAATCAATGGATGAAAAACATTTTGCTCCCTTTAACATGGACAACATCTCATTAATATTTAGTAGAGGGTAATGATCAACTACCACATATTTATTTAATGCTCTTAAATCAACACATAAACTTGCTTCGCCGTTAGCCCTTATTGCCATAACCACGGGAACCAACCACTCTGTGGCTTTTATCTTCTGTTTTTTTTTCTCCAACTCAGCCCTCATTTTTTCTTTAACCATCAAAGGTACACCCCTTACTTTGCTCACTACAGGTGTAATTCATTTCTTTATTTTAATCTTATGTACGGTACTTCAAACAACCTAATTTACTCTGAAAGACTTCAGGAAATTCTTGTTCATATTGAGGACTAGAACTAGTTACTCTGTCAACATGTTCCATGTCTTTGAGTCTAACCAAAGTGTTTTCATTAGGATCAAGTTATACCTTCAAATCCCTCTGGTGAAACCAGCTAACAAGAGAGTCATTCTTTATGGAGACATAAGTTTTCCCTGTGGTTAACCTATCTTTGAATTTTATCGAACCAATAAAATAGCCCAACAACTTAATAGGTTTACCACCATAACCCTTAGGAGATGTGTCCGGTTAAAATAACTTTACTTTACCCCGAAGACTTTCCTCAAACATATCTCTGGGAATAAGTGTTATTTTTGCCCTTGAATCAAACATCATGGAAACTGATATACCTTCAATTTGTACAGTTTCTATTGGACCACTATTACCATCTTTTACTTGTAAAATTATCACTTCAGATGAAGAATTATCTTCATCAAATGTGACTTCCTGGACTTTCTTTTTTTTATTAGAGCTCCTGCAGCAGGTGGTAACATGCTTTCTTGCCACAATTTTTGCAAGTGACTTTCCATCCCACACAATCTTTGTAATTTGTGTAATGACCAGACTCGCCACACCTAAGACACCTTTCATGACCTTTTTTTAATCTTTATTATCTTTATTAAAATATTTCATTGTTTTGTGACTCACTACCTGATCATTTTTTTTTTACCCTCACCAACAGATTGTACTAAACTTTATTTGTCATCCAAAGTGGCTTTTTTAATCTCTATGCTCACATGTCTTTGTGATAGTTATAACTTCATTTAGTGAGGGATTATCTTTATGCCAGAAACATTCTGTAGCTTTCTCTGTTACACCCTAACATAAATTTATCTCTTAATCTTTCTTCCTTACGTCCTCCAAAACTGCATGGCGAGGCTCATTTTCGTAAAACAATCACAAACTCTTCAACAGATTCGCCCAATTTTTTTAATCTTTTGCCAAATGTATATCTCTCTAAAACTGTGTACATTTTTGGTAAGTGGTGTAGGTCTAACTTTTTTATACATATTTCATAGTCATTTAATTCACTAGCTTTTTCTGGAGAGAGTTCTGGTAAGGTTTCAAAAACCTCTTGTCCTTCCGAGCCTAAACAATGCATTAAATGTAACATTTTACGTTCTGCACTCAAAGAAGTACAGCATACTCTTGCGTAATGTGCAAACACGGATTTCCGTTTCTTTAAAGGTATTTGTGGATCACCTGGAGTTGTCAAGAAGAAAGGTGGACAAGTTATGTTTTGCATAATGATTTAAGAGACAAATATGACTTATTACCAAATGATATAATACTCTATTTAAGTGTACAAAGCTTCGCAATCCCTTTTTTAGGTGTGCCCGTCACCGAGCAGTTATAATCACATGAAGATGTGTCTAAATCGTTTTACTTAAAAAAAAAAACATAGATGTCTGACACAACTATTGTCTCATGAGACTAAAAGTCAACAGGAGGTGTGCCTGTCACCACTTTTCAACACAGCGAAGGCACAGAAAATGTAAGAAAATGGTGTGCCTGTCATCGTTCAAGGCGTGCTTATCCTGAGACAAAATGTCGACAGAAAGAGTGCCTATCACCGATTTCCAACACAGTGAAGGCACAGAGAGTGTAATAAAATAGTGTGCCTGTCACGTTCAAGGTGTGCTTATCACTGATTGCCAGAATGAAGAAAGCACTGTGAATGATCGTAAAAGCACAAAGTACGATCATGTACTGGTGTGCCTGTCACCAAATGAAGTGAAGTAGATTGAATCAGCTGACATACAACCCAACAATACAAAATGGCGTCCAAAATACGCAATGGCGTAATTTTCTATAGGCAATTGAGCTTGTATTTGAAATGTGATGCTTGCACTTTTGTTTCTAAAGTTGGTAGAGCACAGGCCAATACGAAACGAATACAAGCAGAGCACAGTATTCAAACGATAACATGACGAATGTTCTCGTGAAGCACAGGAAACACTGGACGCAGTATAAACATATAGTCAATGTCGATGTTGAAACTATAATTTTGTAAGCATATTTCATTCAGTCGACAATTGAACAAGGGCAGAGCTTGTAAACCAACAGTTGTAAAGTACATACACTTAAATGGTGTTTTCCATTAGTTGTGAACTGGGGTGGAGAAAACGCTGGCAGGTCCTTAGCCTCTTCTTTGAACTTGTCACCAATGAAAAGATGTAGGGAAGCAATGAAGAGTAGAGACAGCATATAGTTTATTTAAGTATTATGTAGTACACCCGAGCCATTACATATGCTTCTTCCTCACAGCGATCTCTCCCTTCAACTGTCCTCGGTCCCATGGAGACCAACGGCTACATCATGAACATTGTGATGTTATACATTCTATGATCAGAATGCCACACATACTTCCTTTCTCCACACACGCACACGCTTGCACACACTCTCACACACACATCTGGCTACCTGCGCTTTAGGCAATTTATGAATATTTATGATATGTTAGCATTTTGCAATAAACTGCATATTTAATGAGACAAAAGCAAATTGCCATCTTTTAGGTTATCATAGTTAATATGTGATCTTATGTCACTTCTGCTAAATAAAAGATGAGTCATCTCTTATTTAAGAGTGAAAAATTAATCAATGTCAAGTTTTGAAGTGCTTCACAGTAACAAACTGTTGCCAAGCCAATGTTTCTGGCATTTATGCACAGGCATTCAGGAATGCTGTTTACATGCATTGCATGCACAAATGTTGTTCATCCCATTAAAACGTGTCTTAATGACTTTATCAGTGCTGGGGGGAAATTAGAGCAAAAGAAGATTGCTTTCTGTATAGAATGCACATAGGAGACAGAGAATTTAATGTACCAAAGAATGTGATAATTGAGCATACTTTTCAGATGTAAAATAGTCCCTCGTGCATTTCAGGGTAAACACTTCCTGGAATGCTGAATGATGTACCAAATAGCCAGTAACAAGAGATGAAATGGTAATACCCCGCGGTTTGGATCTAAAGCCCACTCTATGAATATTTTAAAGAATTTGTAACAATATACCTTTGCAGACCTAAAAACAGTGAAATGAATAAGTGAAATGAATAGCAAGCCAAAGAATTTGTCTCTGTTAACATTCATCTTTGCAGTGTGTGAGGTGGACAACACAAAGGGCAGCATGTTTAATATGCAATTAATGCATGCCATTTGTCAAACTCATTTGTGATGTGCATTAACTCAGAAGGTGGCATAATGTTAGTTATTCAGTAGTGAATAACTGCTGGAGTGCAAAAATATTCATCACAGAACAATTCCCAAAAAGAGACAAGGTTTCATCAGAATTTCCCAAGGAAGAACGTGTGTGGCCCTTTGTGAAATCATAAGAAAACATTAAAACCACTTTTAGAATTCAGTCAACATATTCTGGCTAGCTATTATATTTGCATTTGCTTCGTCATGTTATATCAGTGAGTTACAACATTCTTTAGGAAAAATGTTAGTTTTTATACTTGCATTGTCTTCTGTGCTTTCAATTACACTTGAAAAATTACACAACCATGTAAATATACGTGTGAAAAAGTTACTAATGAAATTATGCGCATTTATACCTGACAAATACCAGACGTTTTCATTAAAAAAAACTCATATTCTGTTACTACTGACATTTATCAAACTGTATATACAATTTTGGAACATTTTGTTTTACATTTGTTATTTTGAAAGGAGATTGGGTATTTGAATAGTGTGCTTTATGTTTAATGAATTTGGCGCATTGAGCAACGTTGATACTTTGCACAGACCCTCCAGGATTTCGCGATTTGCAAAAAAATGTGAAATCAACATTTTTGTAAAAAGCCCATATTTTTTTCAAAACTGCATACAAAATTTGGCAATTGCCCCATGGGCCCCCATGTGCCAGGCCCAAAGCTTAATAAAAAATGTATGACCCCTGGTCCCGCCACACTCCGGACACCCGGGGAGCATTCGTTTTTATCTAGTTTTGGGCCCGCCGCCCACAGTGTACACGGCAGACCCAGGGAGCATTTATTGTTTTTAAATGACGAGGGCCCGCCGCACACGGGGCCCGCTGCGGACACTAATCATTAAAACGCAGTGGAGGGCTGATCAGTGGGCAAAGGCAAGAATACAGTGAAAAAGTGAATGGAAAAGTAGCTAGGACCTGGGAGCAGAAATAGACTGTTACTGCATCCTGCTGTAGTGTTCTGTTAAGAGCTATGTCTTCCGCTCTTTCCATAACTGGAATAGGGGTGGGTCAGTCATGATTGATGCAGGGATGCTGTTCCAAA
Organism: Pleurodeles waltl; assembly: GCF_031143425.1. NCBI lineage: Eukaryota > Metazoa > Chordata > Amphibia > Caudata > Salamandridae > Pleurodeles > Pleurodeles waltl. The sequence goes on along the minus strand of NC_090442.1, from coordinate 783,006,596 downwards.
TTCAGGGTACATAGTTGGAAAAGCCCAAGTTTTTTTTTCTTTCTTGCACTTCTTTATCTCCACTATGATGGTGTTGTGGCTAGAGTGTACTAAGGTACACCAGAGGCGGCAAGCTTGTCAGCCAGATATTCTTGGATGCTGGTCATGATGGCTTTTTAAATGATGTAGCTAGTTTTGAAGTTAATGCATAATGCAAAGTGGAGCTTGTGGACTTCCCGCTGGATTGACTTGCACTAGAACACCTTATGAGGGGACCAATGAGGCATTGCCATCATCCAGATGCAAGAGTCCAAGGGCTTGAACAGTGGATCTGAATTTGCTTTCTGGAATAACGGTTTAACTTTCTTTAATGGAAAGCGCTGATACCATGCCATGTTTGTTTTCTTCACAATGTTTTCCCTGAATGTGAGGTTTGTGTACAGGGTGCATCCAAGTGCCTTGGTGTTGTGTGAGTAATGGGGTTTGAAAACATCTAGGTCCAGGTTTATTGATTCCGTTTTGGACTAGCTGTTGCTTTTTGTTCTTAGAAATACCAAGATTTCTGTCATGCTGGGTCTGAGCTTCAAGGAGGGGCTGGAATACCATACTGTACCATGTGAACCTGATGTTTGTGGAGAATCTTTACAACTATCAGACTTAATGTGGCCACATTTCTGATAGCTGTTTTTGCACTCTTAGACTCCAAGAGCACCACATACTTTATTAAACTTTCCCATAGAGGTTCCATTCTCGGCAACATGACAGTTGTCCAGCTCGTGCTGCCTGTTTTTGAAGTAGAAGAACAGAAGACAGAGGTCTCAGCTTTGGAATATTTGTAGCATGGGTGTGTTGGGTCACGCAGTTGCTACAGCAAAGTGCGTCTGTGGCTCACAGATTTAAATGTCACCTTCTATAGTAGGCACTTGCACATCTCCACGACCTCAGGAGCTATGAGCTGTGTTTAGCTCACTGTGGCTTCTTGTGGCTTCCATCATGCCCCAATGTCTTGTGGTTTATATTGCCCAAAACAGTCACAGGTGTTGGCATTGTGGCAGTGTTTGTCCTCGGAAAACGGAAGCAGGGCAGACTGCCTGCAAAGTGTAGGGGAGAAAGATTTTCAGTGCAATGTTTGCAACCAATTGCAGAGAAAGTATGATATCTGGAAGATTAGACTTCGCCTATTGGAGTAGTTGCATACATTTGTGTCTTTTTTTCTATTTTGGTGGCTACGTTGGTGTGCGTGGCCTCGTATTGCTAGAACATTTATATTGTAACTCTGGTATGTATGTCAATGGGGATGGTGCTTTGTTGGTACTACCTTTCACTAATGCTAAATTGTCTAAAACCTGCAGGAAATGATCAGCTAAGTTTGGCTTTTAGTAACATTATAAGTGTGGATGATGTTAAACAGGCAATCCAAGATAGTCCATCTGAGAAAGCCCCGGGTCCAGACAGAATTCCTGCTGACTTATATAAAGCACTTCCAGACTTCTGGGGCCCACTGCTAACCAATGCCATGAGATCGGCTGTGGTAGGCCCTTTAGTAGACTCTTGGAAAGAAGCGATCATCGTCCCGATTTTCAAGAAGGCAGATAGGGCAGACCCGCTGTGCTATCGCCCAATCTCTTTGCTGGACAGTTCAGTCAAAATTTTGGGCCGAGTAATTTTAAATAAGCTAGAAGAATGGGCGACTGATACTCACTCCCTCTCAGAGGTACAATTTGGCTTTCGCCCAGGGGTGGGCACAGTCGAACAAACTCTTAATTTGACACTCATAGTCCAGAAATACACTAAAGTCAAAAGGGGCTGTATACACTTAGCATTTATGGACCTCTCCTGTGCCTTTGATACAGTCAGCAGGGAGAAATTGTGGAAGGTAATGCTGGGTATGGGCGTGGATAAACACATAGTTATATTACTCAGTAAACTTCATGCCTGCACAGAGGCTCGGGTCCGTTACTCTCGGGAGGGAGGCCTGACAGAGAAATTCCCCTCACAAAAAGGGGTCAGACGGGGTTGTGTTCTGGCCCCTTTCCTCTTTCTCTTATATATAAATGGGTTGGAGAAATTTCTTTGCGATTTAGGGAAAGACTCCGCAGTTATTAATAACTCTCCAATCCCTGTACTTTTATATGCAGATGATGCAGTACTAATTTCAAGGACAGCGAATGGCCTCCAGATTTTATTGAATGATTTTAATACCTTTATGAGCAACCTTGGTCTTAAAATTAACAGAACCAAGTCATTTGTTATGAAGTGCGGTCCTAAATTAGCAAAAACGAAAAAATTTACTTGAAATGGGCATGAGATACTTAAGGTCCCACATTTTACGTATCTGGGGGTCCCTATTAATGTAGATTTTAACTGGAAGTTTTTAGTTAATACACGCTCAATACAATTCCAAAAAAACATTGAAGCTGTTTTTAGGTTTGCAAGAAGACTTCGACATAAACCTGTTAAGGAAATGATGACTGTCTTCACTTCTAAATGCCTTTCCGTCGCGACATTTGGAGCTGGGGTCTGGGGGCTTGCAGAATGTACAGGGCTCCAGATTATAGAAAATAAATTTCTAAGAAGGCTACTATCAGTCCCCCAATCTACACCAATAAAGTTCTGTCACAAAGAAGTAGGTTTAAGATACATATCTAGCTATATAAAACTTCAACCTCTTATACTGTGGATAAAAATCTGGACTAAGCCTGAAACGCTTCTATGTAGAAAGGTGATACAGGACTGTCTCCTTCTGTCACGATTTCTAGATATACCCTGGCTTAGATATGTTTATCTTTCTCTCCTATCATTAGGATTAGGAGATTTTTTCCTTAAACCAGATACTTTAACAAGACAGGACATTAAGAAGGTCAAAGACATATTCTGGCAGAAAAATCAGGATATGGACCCAGCCTCTAGTTTAATGAGTCAACGGACAAGCTATGAGACACAACAACCTCAACCAAAGTTGTACTTGACCATCATTAATCATGAGCGACAAAGGTTTTTACTCACAAGACTACGTCTAAACACCTTACATTATCTGGTAGCATTCCCAGTTGCTGGAACCTGGTTTAAGATCCTCCCTCCCTGTTGCTGCGATGGAAAGACATCTCAAAGTACATTACACTTTATGCTTTTCTGCACTTTATATACTGGTCCAAGAAAAACTTTTTTACGTCCGCTATTTCAATCTAACAGTATTAGAACTAGCCAACTTGCTTACTCCCACTTACATGATTTGGGAAATATGGACATAATCCAGGCTGTGCTAAATTTTATACATGCTGCTTTTGGTGTTCGGAAAATGTATTAACAATGCTTTTAGAAATTTTTATGACTGTGAAATTCTGTATGTTATTTATTTATTTTATGTCTTTTATGGTCTTTTTGCACCGAATAAAGTAAACTAAAGAAAGAAAGAAAAAGTAACTGTTACCAGATTATCCTCTGGTCAGACGGTTGTAGATTCCACAATGCAGAAATCATGGGTACTTACAGGTAATCTTGCCACAAGTTTGGTGATTAGGTTCTTGGCACTGAAGACAACTTATATGTTTAAGAAATGCTAATTCTTGTGGCAGAGATATTTAATGTCGGAGGAAGGGACAATCAAGTTGTGTTTCTTCTACACATCTTGCTACTTAGCATACATTCTGTAAAATTGCAGCATGTTGTCCTACATTTCCTGAGGGTCACTTGGCAAGAATATCTAGGTTTCAGACCTTGCCAACACTGTATCCAAGAAATTATGTACAAATCTAGACCTTTCACTAATATTAGGGTTAACAGTTGTTAAATGACAGTTTCTAATTTGAGCTGCTCTGACCAGGAAAACATGTCATTGATGTGCTTCAGAAAGTTTATGCTTCATAGATAATTGGAGTAGAGTGTTTGATAGCTACATTTTCACAATAAAAAGTGTACATTTCTTTGTTATGCACAGGTTCACCTGCTCATAGTTTGATGAGCCAACGATGCAATCTTTAAGAGCAGTTCTTTAATATATTTTCTTTTCATTGTTTTCATATGAGGTATTCGGTTGAATTGAAGCTTGTGACCACCTTACGGCTGCCATTGTAATGCTTTATAACAGTATGTTACATCTTTGTATCAGTTGCCCAGAGTTGTTCCTCGATTCTTGTTTTCAGAGAAAGGTGGTGCTGACAATGTATATTTTTGGCATGGGCATTGGGTGACATGGGTACTCTATTAACTAGTGAAGCTGATTGTTATTCACTTTTAGTCCGATTCACAAATATTTTACTGTAACTTACTTCAGTAGTAATCCCGACTTACTCATGAATTCTAGGAGTAAGCTAAACGTTTACCTTCATCTTACAGTACTCCTGTCTTACTCGGAAAATTCAGATGTATTACAGAGTGGGTCACACCTTCTCGTAGCGTCTTGGTTGGTCGTATTTAGGCCCATATTTATACTTTTTAGCGCCCCATTTGTGTCATTTTTTGATGCAAAATCGATGCAAATTTAGATAATACAATTGTGGCCCATATTTATACATTTTTCAACGCCGCATTCACGCCGCTTTTTGACGCAAAAATGGCGCAAACTTACAAAATACAATTGTATATTGCAAGTTTGCGCCGCTTTTGCGTCATAAAATGACACAAATGCAGCGCTAAAAAAGTATAAATATGGACCTGTATTTTGTGCGTTTGCGCTGTTTTTGCGTCAAAAAATTACGCAAATGTGGCGCTAAAAAAGTATAAATATGGGCCTTAGTTTGATCGTTCTCTATTTTTCCTGAAGTGTTGATGGATGAGCTGTGACCCCGCTAATGAGGGCGCAATGGATCATTGTTTATGTGCTTGTTGTGCCATTATCTACATATAAAATCATTGTTTATGTGTGTAATGGACCATTGTTTACTTGTACACATATTGCTAAGGAGTGTCACAATTTATGAATACAGAGGGCTGTTGTCTATGTCTAGATTGGATCTTCTGTTTTTTGCACCATGACTCATTATTTTTCTAGACTGAGGGACATTCATTATGTCTCCACATGGCCATTGTTTATGCCTACATACGTTATTGTTCACAGGAGTCGCTGATTTAGTCTATAAAACGTGTGTTGTTGAAGAAACTCGTGGCAACTTTTTATGTGCACCGAAGGTTGTTTATGTGGTCACATGATATTGTTTATCTACACACGTTGTCATTATTTATTATCAACGCCAGTTGGTGTAAGTCAGGGGTATCAGCTGCTACCACTGAATTGACCTTCACGACCCGCACCCCTACCCACGCTACACCTGCTCTCAGGAGTGATGAAGGCAGTGGTGGGTACTGAAAATAAATAGGGTTTCAGAGCCCTGCTGACTATCTGTAATTAGTACTCATTGCCCTGCTCTAACCCCTCGTGATGGTGTACTACACCTTAATGTGTGACTGTGTAGCTTCTGACAGTACTGCTATAATGTTTCTTATAGTACTAGTATGGGATTCTAGTACCATGCAATGATTAATCCAACCACCAACCCTTTTGGTGAGCTCTTTCTGGAGTGCTTTTATTTGTTTATTTACTGTGTTTATTAAGGGTATACATCACTAAGGCCACTTTAAGCACTTTAAAGCACTGGCTGGGATATAAGTCTGTGAAACTTCTGAAAAGTTGACAAATTAAGTTTAGTCCCATAGAAAGCATGAGCCTGGGTCACCCATTCTTCTGTTGCTCTCATGCAGTCGTTGGACTTAGAGGAGCTTCTTTGAAATTTTTGGTTTCCAAGAGTTTCCTGAATTAAAGGATGCAAATGTCATTCAGAGGTTGTTGCCAAGCCTTTATCTTAATTGCAGACCATGAACTCCCTCTCTAGTATCTTTCTCAATAGGTTAGTCTATTAAGGGTGTAATTTGACATAAGGGGCACAGATAGCTTTCCTTTGTCGCAAAATAGAAATTATCTATCTACTCCACAGTGTTTGCTGGGTGCCCTGATTACCCGGGTGCCGTCTTCCTACATCTGGAATTTTACATGATCATTGTCTAGTGCTTGGGCCACAGGAAACATAGGTTATAAGCAATCAACCAAGGTTCTTGGAAAGCACGGCTAATCACTTTTTTGGGTTTCAAGATGCTGGGAGGGGCGGAAGGGGCGGTTAGGAAACTGCAGCTCAGTTGAACCGCTAGTTGGGCGGTTCAGTCAAAGGGAATTCCTCCAGCTGTGGTCTTGTGGATCCAAAGGGATGGTGGCCAGGGCCATGTGAGCGGAACGGAGTTGTTTGAGGGGCGTGTGGAAGGCAAGGCAGTGGTTTAGGTATGCAAGTCCGATGTTGTGGAGGGCTTTGTAGGACTGCATGAGGAGCTTGAATGTGTTTCTTTTGTTGATCAGGAGCCAGTGTAGGTCTCTCAGGTGCCTGAAGATGTGGCTGAAGATGTGGCTGCAGCAAGGGATGTCTAGGATAAGTCCAGCTGTGGTGTTCTGGATTTGTTGCATCTTCTCTTGGAACTTCTGGGTGGTACCTGCATAGAGTGTGTTGTCGTAGTTGAGCTTGTTGCTGATGAGCACCTGGGCAACTGTTCTTTTGGATTCGATGGGGATCACTTAAAGATCTTTTGGAGCAGGTGGAGCGTGTGGAAGCGGGAGCTTTGACTTGCTGGTTCATAGGGAGTGAGGAGTCAAGAAAGATGCAGAGGTTACGTGCGTGGTCAGTCAGTGAGGGGAGGCTCTGAGTGCTGTGGGCCTCCAGGAGTCGTTCCAGACAGATGGAGTGGTGCCCAGAATGAGGTCTTCCATCTTGTCAGAGTTGAGCTTGAGGCAGCTGTCTTTCCATCCAGGTGGCGACTGCCTTCATCCGATTGTGGAAGGTGGTCTTCGCGACTGCAGGTTTGTCGGAGAGGGAGAGGATCAGCTGAGTGTCGTCGGCGTAGGCGACGATATTGAGTCCATGGTTTCTGATTATGTCTGCCAGTGTGGCCATGTAGATGTTGAAGAGGGTCTGGCTCAGGGAGAAGCCTTGGGGATGCTGCAGTTGATCTCTGTAGGTGCGGATGTGAACAGTGGGAGCCTGACTCTCTGGGTACAACCGGTAAGGAAGGAGAGGATCCATTTCAGGGCTTTGCCGCAGATGCCGGGTCATGGAGTCTTGCGCAGAGGGTGGGGTAGGAGAGGGTGTTGAAGGAGGCCAAGAGGCCCAGGAGGAGGAGCGCTGCGGTGTCACCTTGGTCCAGGAGATTGCGGATGCTGTCTGTCACGGCGTGGAGGTCAGTCTTAGTGCTGTGATTGAATCTTGAAGCTGGATTGGGAGGGGTCCAGTATGTGGCTGGTCTTGATGAATTGGGAGAGTTGTGCGTTTATGGCTTTTTCGATTACTTTGGTTGGGAAGGGAAGCAAAGACAGGTCTGTAGTTCTTGAGCTCCGTCGGGTCTGTGGAGGGTTTCTTCAGCAGGAGGGCAGACCTGTGCGTGTTTCCATTCTTGAGGGGCGGTGGCGGTCTCAATGGGGTAGCAGAGAGAGGGAGGACACCTATCAGAATCTGTCCTGCATGATGATGCATGATGTGATGATGAAACAGAAAACCATAAACATATTTGTCTAACATGATTGGACACGATGAGCAAATACAATCAACAGCTGATCCGGAGGTTTCCATCCATTATTTGAGCCTGCTCTTTTGAATTGTATGGTCAACTGTGCCATAGACGGCAAAGACATCAAGGTGGATAAACGTAGATGGCTCCATCAAGGGTATCAAGGTCTTCTGTTATGGTTGTTCCTTAGGAGAGTCGGAGTTCAGATCTTCAAGGTGTAATTTTGCAGCACTTTTGGGTTGTGTATTACTTGAACAATATTGAATGGATGAATGATCTGAATAAATGAATAAAAAATTAATTAAATACTTTTCACATACAGTTGTTCACCCGGGTTCATTATGAATTCACACAGTGACAAAACAATAACTCAAAACAGCAAGTGGGTTTTGAGTGCCATCTGAAAGGCGCAGTAGTAATTGATTTGGTGTAGCTGAAGGGGAAGTTCATTCCAGAGGAAAGGTGTGATAACAGAAAAGGAACAACCTTTCCACAAGCTCATTAGAATTGCAGAGTGATAAGAGGGAGCAAAGAAGTGAAGCAATGGAGGTGTTTCAGGATACATCTGGTCAACTCACTTGAAAATATGTTAGGACCAGTCTCTTGAAAGGCACTATAGGTAAAACAGAGCACCTAGCAGTGAATACACTGGAGCTGTATGCCACTAAAACTTCCTGTGTGCTTCAGAAACCGTAGCGGACTTCTTGAAACGGTGGACAAGATGCACAGCCACATCCAAAACACCTTTAAATTTCCTAATAGAATGGTCAAGAATACCTAAAAAACAAGCATTCACCCAGATTGAGCCTGGAAATGATTCCCGCATCCATGACAAGTCACTTAAATATATGGGAATAAATGGAATGATTGTCCTCATGAGTCCGATCTGTAGGTAGCACGAGGACACTACTTCATTGAGAAAGACTGACATCTTTATCAATAATACTTTTATTATTTAAATCTCCTATATCAGTGGTCCAAAGAAAAGAGGCCAATAAGAAGTTCTGTTTTGGTGGATCTAAGCTTCAAGAAGCGTCTATTCATCCACTATCAGATGGCAGAAAGACAGCTATTGAGGGTGTCTTGAATTTGGAAAGCAGGCTTATTGAATCTCAGAATTAGTTTGGTGTTATCAGGGTAAGAGACTACCCTCGCCCCCTATGGCCCGATGAAATTACCAAACGGGCATAAGTTGAATGGGGAACAACAATGATTCTTGAGGGACCCCACACATGACTGTCTACAAAGAAGTTGAATGTTTAAAATCTCTTTTGTCCTGCTTCAGGTCTCGGTGATGCATTTGGAGAGGTGTGCTTTGTGTGTTCTTTACCGGTTTCTTATATTCAGTCCTTTCAATAATGCGGATGGATTTGTCTGCAGAACCTAATTTACACTCCACCTTTACCCATTTCCTTTTCGTTTCATCCAGAGCACTGTTTATATTCTGTTGATGGCTTTGATCATAGACGTTTGTATTCTACACCGACGTGTATGCTTGCGTGTCAATAATAACTCTTACCTTGCAAGAAGGGAAGAAAGGATTCCGGCTCACAGAAGGTAGACACTTCAAGTTCGACGAATTCTGAAGATTGTTGAAGTCTCCCATTAGTTTGTCAAATACATGACTGCGAGGGGCATTATCTCCAGAATGCTAAACGTGCAAGGCTGGTGTCTGTGGTTGGTGACGAAGAGGATGCTGAAGACCTGCAAGACAATCCAGTACTATTTGGACACATTTTTCATGCTCCTCCATCAGATTGATTTTGAGACCCCGGCAGCGACCATATTTCTGGATGCCACAAAGGCGTTCAACTTAGTGGAGAGGCCATAGTTGTCGACATCCCGAAGTTTATGGTTTTCCCTCACCTCTTCATACACTGTGTACAGATTTTATACACGGTATTGTTCACCCAGCTGAGAATAAATGGCTTAGTTCAGATTCCATACAAATCACAAAAGATACCTGACAGGGATGCCTGTTATCGCCACTGCTGTTTGTCCTGAAGGTGGCACTGCAGGCGGGTAAGCTGATGCCAACTGTGCCCTGTGCTGCCATCAGTGTGCGGTGCTGGTCTCTGCCTGTGGAAGGTATGACCTTTAAATCCCAGTTTATGAGATTAATCTCTATGCCATAATCCGCCAAATCATCAGGTGTCACTGTCACAACGTAACAGGCTACACTTTCATACATGAGGTGATCTGTGTCTCGATGGTTCTTTTACAGACATTAACACATTGGAAGAGGAAGCTGAGATGTGTTCCTATGTTACAGGCTGAAGGCCGCATCTTCAGCGCACATATAAAATGTTCCCCAAAAGAGCCACCCAGTTATGTACCTGGTTGTGTGCCACTGGAGCAGCTGCTGGCTGTGGGCACATCCAAAGGGTTAGTTGTGTCATTATACACCCGTGTCCAAGAGGACGCCCCTGTGTGTGTCATCAGCTCCAAAAGAAAAATGTTAAATGCAGTATTGCTGCTCACAGACGTCAAGACTCGGCGAGCAGCAAACTTTGTAGAGTTCATTTTTGTCATTTGCATATGCTACGTAATGCTCCACTCAGTCTATGCAAAACAGGGCTAAGCATGCAACCGAACTGTTTAGGTGTGATGCGCCTGATGCGGATTGTGTGCATCTCGCATGGCAATGCCCAAGTGTAAATGAGTATTGGAGGGCGATTGGGGTCACCCTGTCAGAAATGGTTGAGGAGGACCTCACATTGGACTCCATGATGGATTGTTTGAGTTGGGTGCATGAGGTCAGTAAGGCGAATAAACAGAGGGTGGCATTCGCCCTCTGCTGGCCAAGTGGCATGTGCCTAAGCACTCGGGTAGGTGTAGAGTACCGGGCAAGACGCTATCAGTCCCTGATCTTGTTTCCTGTGAAGAACACATTTTAATTTATGTAGAGCTACATCTTCTCGACCTATTGATTCCCTCAAAGAGGCGGTGCCGTCTGTTTAAACCTGCCGAAGCAGGGTCTATTGTTTGCGTGAGGACAAGGACTTGAGGGTATAGCGTTCGTCTCCCACGCATCAAGCTTTCGCAGCACACTCTAGCAATTTAACCAACTATTCCAGCTAGCGATGCTCGTTGCACAAAGTGCAGGCACACAATTTTACTGTGTTACTATTGTGGTGAGCTGTAACTCTAGTCTCTGTAATTTTCAATAAACATTAAAACAAAACAAGATTAGCTTGGCCAGGATTGTGGCTTTAGAGATAATATGTCAGAATCGATGTTGTAAGTGCATGCAGAGTCTCGGGTGTAAATCGCCCTATATCGAGGGCACCATTTGTGAAAAGCCTAAGGATATAACATTCTCATTAAGGCCTGAATCTGTATATTTACTAACAAGTTGTCAGACGAATTATCCTGCATGAATACGAATGATTATCGCTACGAAATCGGGTGCCCACATTCTGACCTGTGTGTGCATTAAATAACTTCTTATTGCTTCCCAGCAGCACGTCACCAGGAGCACCACTAGCCAGGCTTGCGTTTTTGTCAACGTGACTCTGGGACTGTAGTTATTCCTTTCCAGTAATGCATGTTACAAGCCCAAGCATTCAAGCTACTCTTAACAAAAAAGGACTGGCTGAAGGTGATCCTGGTGGCAAGAGTCTGTAGCAACCATGGTACTGTATGTGTTACTCACACATCTACTTGCTCAATACACAAAACCGGAGAGAACCTGGACTCTGGCTGTAAAGGTTCAATGACATGGCTTATTCTTACCTCCCCTACAGGCCCTCTCAAGATATCAGCCTTGAAGAATTTGATGACGAGGACCTGTCTGAAATCACTGATGACTGTGGGATAGGCCTCAACTATGATTCGGACCACTATGAGAAGGTAAGTGAAGGGGAGAGGCCCAACCTTGTCTCTGATACATTCTATGCAGTTGGGATATTAATGAAGGACCTTTGAAGAACTATGTATGTGAAGGACAGAGGCCTGTCCTTAAGTAGGGGTAGCCCCGGATTGTGGCCTGTAGTTAGGAGTGTATTAGGAATGTGTATTAGGAGTAGGACCCAAAGGATCAGAAGAAGGTTAGAAGAGGATTTCAAAGCCATCCTTAGATGGGAATGGCCAAGCACACAACCTATACTTTGCGCAGTTGATTGATCTCTCAGGAAGGTGTGTTCGAAGATGAGAGAGACGGGGCCATCCTGAATGGGTTACTCATTGAATGGTTGCACTTCTCCTATAATTGGTGCGTTACAAGTGTGTGAAGTGTTAAGTTAACCAGTTTGAAAAGGCAAGTAGAGGGTAAATACTCATCTCCTTAGTGAAGTGGGTCATTGTTCTGCTTGTCACAAAGGCAAAGCCCATTTAACCTCAAGACTATGAACGTTTTTACTACTGTCTGGTCCTCAGACCAACTGAGCTTCCAAACACCCAGATTTGTTTTTGATCATATTTCACCAGTGAGAGCTGCGTTTTATACCAAAGTGAAGTTGTGGCTTTGGCAGTGGCATGCTGCCACTAAAGGTGCAGGTCTGTCACCTCTAGATGCAGTAGCCGCCAGCCAAGACCCACTGAGGTTACAAACTCTCATCCCAGTAGGCTTTAACAGCTAGTCTACACAGCATAACTACCAGCAATTTCCACTGTTTATTAGTCAATCCAGGTAACCTGTGCCATTCTGTCACAAGTAAAGAGAAAACAACCGAAAGAGCCATCCGTGAAACAGAGTGACGTCTGCAGTAATAAACTTAGGTTGTAGTTTTCTCCTTTGGATCCCTTCGCCCACTGGGCCACCCAATGGTGGCTCGGTAATATGTTAAAAAAGAACTTTTTCAAATTCATCAGCATCCTCTGGAGTCTACTAAAAACATAATAGACAGAAGGTACAGTTGGCCCTTGGCTTTGTCTTTGTAGATTTAGAAGCCCAACTGAGTTTCAATAAGCTGAGCTAGTGTGCTCGCACAAATGCCCATCATCTGTTCTTTTTGCATTTGTTGTCCTAATTGGGAAGGCTATGCCCAGACGTGGGTCTTGTGCTCGCTATGCCACCGGATTCAAGTTAGCCTGACTGATGAGGGGTGATACCACGAAACCTGTCCCAGGACATTTGTTTCTGGTCTAGGTAGGACCTGGCTTGACAGATCGGGCTGGGCTGTTCCCATAGACTGATTTGCATATGGCTGGGTCCAAACAAGAAATGGCGTGGTGAGCAAAACAAACAATGGATTTAGGTCCAGATCTTTGACTGGGGTGAATGTTTGACATTGTTCAGCATTCCGTCCATCATCTGTTCTTTTTGCATTTGTCTCACAAATGTTGACCAGCAGGTGAAAAAGAGGATCCTAGGAGAATGTAGCATGAGATACTTTGCCAGAAGGGTATGATAGGTGCTCAATCCTAGCCAGTCTGCTGCAGCCGCCTGAGAACGATTGAAACCACTCTTGAGGTTTCCATCCCTTTTCACAGTCGCCTTTGACCAATACCTCAATACACACTACTGTAGATCATGAAACAGAACAGTAGAATTGAGGCGGTCTGATGGGCTTCATCCAAGGTGAAGATGTATTCCACTTACATGACTGATGGTGCAGTTTCCTTTAGTCTTCAGTCCTAAAACCTAATTGCTGTCGAGGAATAACTGGTGTTGATACATACACAAAAATGCACAAATAACTTATACTTTCCACATATGTTGTTTCTGTACGGGGAATGTGATACCGTGAATTCCCCCTGATAAATTGAACTGGAGTCATGTATAAGTACTCCTTTGCTGTAAGTATATTCTCAGTATGTGCTGCATAAGTACCGTCAGTAGATCAATAGTTATGTGCTGAATAAGTGACCTCTGATTGTGAGATTCTCGATGTTATTTGCAGTGTAAACGCCCTTTGTCTATAGTCAGTTTTGCAGCACAGCACTTGTGCCTTCTCACTGTCACCTAATCCATTTTGTGGTGAATAGTACTTCCTGACAGTAAGTATAGTATAGCAACTGTATGGCTTCTACGCAGTATGTGCCCTACGAATATGAGTATGTAAGTTATCACATATTCTGAAGCAGCGACATGCGTTCTTACTGGGAGGTCATCCGCAGTATGTGTTGTATATAGTAAGTGCCATGTAATTGGGAATGCTCTACAAGTCCCCTCTGCTGGCAGTGAGTGACACCTGGGTAAATTGCCTTTGGGGACCGTCACACACCGAAGTCTCGGTCTTTGCGCCACAAGGATTCTGAGCCAATGACAAATCTAATTTCTGGAGCGAACTGCAATAGAGTATGGTTCAGAAGGGATAAACTGTCTTCAGACTCATCAAGGTGCAGGGGTTTCTGTAAATACAGTAGCTGACCTGAATCCTGTAATGGACGTGGCCTGTCATTGCCAGGGTATCAGGCTTAAGGAAGGGTTTGTGAAACTCATTTCAACCCTTTTGTCTATAACTATTTAGCTGACACTTAGACGCAATCGTCTTACAGATCAATCTGCTTTTCATTTGAGCCTAGAAAAGCTCGGGAATATTCCCCGACGGGAAGGTTAAAGGCATTAACCACTGCGAAGAGTAACCGAAAATGTGTATTTGTTTCTCTCTTCACATGCCATGCGGCACACCTTCTCCCTGTATATGAGTTTGAGAAATACAAATAACCCCCTTGGTCATTCCAGGAGCATAACATACTTGAGTACCACACGAGCATACAATCAGACACATTTTATTCAAGAGACATTAATACAGTATCGTAGTTTGGACTCTTGCTCTGAGCAAGACTGCTGGTTTAAGGATGACAGTACTTTTGTTTGTAGGCGACTGCGTCTTTCCTACAACAAGTCGCAACTGTTGTCCCAACCTTACCGGCTCACTAGCAGCACCTCACCAGAAACACAATAGAAAAAGGTGATTTATGGCAGCCGTTTACGCATGGACTCGAAAATAAGATATCTCAGGGAGTGTCGTGGTTAAACTGAGATTACCCTTTTCTCACAGATATAATATGTCTCATACAAACACAGGCAATGACAAAGATGCAGTAAAGTTACAATAGTTTTTATTTAACATAACTGCAATTTGCGATAAGTTGCATGGGCTGCAATGATTAGGATAATGAATAAAGCAAGAAACAGTATTGTGAAGACGTGAGTCATTATTACAAAGACCCCCACCATCTTGCAATACATAGAAAAGATATATGAGATGTAATATGTCCTAATACCCTAATACCCTAGTGTGAAAAGGCCTAACCTCCTACCTAAAGGAGATCTGGGTTGGTTAAACCTAATCTGCCAATGCCATGTCCATGAGAGGAGCCCCCAATCCTCGTTACCTTGGAATGAGGTCTCTATCTCAGACTCCGCAGGGACAATAAGACTGGGTCAGCGTCAAGACGATTGCAGCATCGGTATCATCGATGGTGGCGATGCCCTCTGGTCGGAACCCCTCTGATTATCTGTCTAAAGTGTGATGTATTTATACAGATCTATAAGGTCCCCTGACGTAGATGTGTTCCTAAACAATAGATAACAGACATGGTTGGGACGGCAATTAATATAAACAATCCCTCGAAAGTATAGAGAGGGAAAATCCCTAAGTGTGAACACCTACTGTTTGTTTGTCTTTGGTGCTTGATCTTGACGCCTTGGCGCGGTGACACTGATAATGTTACCCATAACAAGTGGCCTAACTATAAACAAGGCAGCCATCTTAGAAGAAATAAATAATTAAATGGGCTAAGACAGAGCAAGTTAAGTAGGTTAAAAGTCACTAGGTGACGGGGGCACGAGTCTGCAAGCCAAAGGCTAAGCTAACTCCTGTTATCCCATTAAAACAAACTAGGATTCACTACACCCTCCCCATTGCCGTAACAGGTATGACGAAGGAACAGCAATCCAAATGCTAAAACTTGCTTCTGAACTAAAAGCTAAAAGCAAAAAACATGTGTAAAAATCTGTTAAAAAAATCTGTTAAAATACATACAGAGATGTTAATGTCAACTACGACAAGCACAGCGTGCAAAAGCAAATGTCAATTTAAATGTATAATATGGAAGCGGGAATGGTAAGTCAATTCATCAAATTATTTGCTATACGCATGATCTTGAAGAGTGTCATCAAAGTCACCAACCAAGGACCTAAAAAATGAGTCAACATCATCTGATGTTAAGTCGAGTACTGGGCGGACAAACGGATCCACAGAGCAGAAGTGAGACGTATTTCCTGGTGTATTGTTATCCATTGCAGTGTCCTCATCCATGGTAGATCTCAAAACGGAAGGCTCATAGGTGGCCTTGCGGAGCAACCTCAGTCTCAAGGGTCATGACCGTGTATGAACCCTCATCGGGGACATCAGCAGTTCGTGGTCCACAGGAGATGTCGGTGCAACAGCAAGACAGACCATAGGCAGATGTTTAAAGAGACACCATATGCAGCGGAAGACTGGTTGTACGCACCAGAGAAGGGGCCGGAATGACAGTGACCAGTCATGCTCCAGTTCCACCAGCAAAGGTGCACCGAAGATCCGAACCATGCGCTCACAGCACAGTGGAGTTGGTGGGAGCGGCTCCATTGCTCTGCGTTGCTGGAAAGAAACAACCACTGCGAATCAGGAGAAATAGCAGTAGTAGTCCGCCAATTAAAGCCAAAATAATCAGAAAGCCACCAAACACACTTGAAAAGAGAGAATGGATGGCTGATGGGATGACTCCGAAGACAGTCTGGAAGATGGACACGAAACCAGACCCGACAGCCTTAAAGAAATGAACAATCCCAGTGGTGCTTGAAGCATTGAATATTCTAGATACCAGTTCTCCAAAGTGTTTGCGGAAATCGGTATTTAAAAGGGATTGTTTCTCGGCTGATGATCTCGCAATCTGGAGAGCATACGTCTCCTTTGCGGATGTCAAGGTGACCTGTTTTTGAAACAATAGCGCCTTTAGCCTACTCAGCTTGTCATAGTTCACATTAATAGTATCTATGTGGGGCCACATGTCAGATACCTTAATCTCTCGTGTGGGGGGAAATAAAACATGTCCACAACACGTAACAACCTTCGAGACCGAGATTGCGTAGGCAATTCCGGGTCGCATGCCGCAACAACTTTGATCGTTCAGTACAACATAACTTCCATTGGAAAGTACATGAAACACCTGACGAATTAAGGGGACGGGAGTACCCTTCAGAAAACAGGCCAAATTTGCGACCCCCGCATTGCAAAGACCGTGAAGAGACACCTGTTTGCATATCATAGAATGACGAACAGCAGTCTCACATTCTCTTCCGCTAAGAAAGACCTCCTTTTCGCCGTTCAGACATCTATAGTCAAAGGGCAACTCCCACTCTTCCTTAATAAAGCTATCTCCTAGTTGCTCATATCGTCCCACTGCAAGATGTTTCGGGCAGCTTGAGAAATGAAAGGTCCAAATCGGTAAATTAATAATGCAGTGTAAGAGCCAGATAGTTGAAGTACTCTCTGCTACCGTGAAGGGAAACTTATCTAATTTCTCTACTTGAAGCAGGGTAAAACTAGCCTCCCTCTTAGCCATTGTCGCTTGTTCCTTGGAAAAATTAAAAGCAGTGAAGAATTCACTCCCATTAATATACTTCCATGGAATGTGGCCACTTTTCAGTGTCTGTAATGTCCAACCTAGCTGCATGATGGAACGTAGCTGTGTTTGCCCATGATATAACCGGGACAAGTCTGTCTGAGTGATATCAATAGCAGACAACACTATATTTGATGGTGAATAAATCCTGTTGGACAGTGTATTCGTGCCGTTGTCGACAACAGCTAATGTTTTTTCCAAATTTTCCTTATCTAGTTGCCTTAAACGTGCAGCAGCCTCAATTTGGGAAATTTTCCAAATTTCATTGTACATAGCATATAAAAACCTTTCCGAGCGCTGTTTTCTAGGACCCAGCAGAAAATCCTGCAAGTCGATATTTTCAGAAAGAGTGTTCAGGTGTTTCTTAACTGCGACTAACGTGTTCGTTTGCACCCATTACTGGCACAGCTTACCCACACTGTATGTTGTAACTATACCTGTATGTTGACCCAATATAAAGCAAGGGTCTGGCCTGTTAATTGAAAAACCCCTTGAAGAGTTCAGAAAACGTCTTTGACACTCATTAGTGTCTGTGGGCCATACCAACCACCTGACGGGACTGGAAAGTGAAGAATTATAGGTACCAGCCTTAACCATTGCATCTTGCCTTTCCTCTGTGATATTAAGGAAGTGTTGCCAATCTTTAAACCTTGCCGGAGTAGGGATACTGGGCGTGTTCAGATCTTTAATTTTTGCTAACCCCAGACAGGATGTCTGTTCAATAGTGTCATTTAAGAAAATCATTTGCACAGGAATCAGGCATGCTCGAAACAAAGCCTCCCTACCCTGTATTTGCCAATCTTGCGTTCCCCATACACTTTTCAAGTCAATAGTGCTCTTCCAGTATTCGTAACCCTCAATCGAGAGCCGGGAAACAAAGGGATCTGAATAAATCATTTTTGTATCTGTTAGCAAAATTTTCCTAATTTGTGCCGGAGGTATTTTAAAATAATACGACTCTGCTTTTCTTGTATCATGCCCAGAAAAGTATGTAAATTTATCGCTATAATACTTTGGACTCCCCACCAGTGGTGTAGAACAGTGTTCCCACTGTGTGTAGTTCAATACTGGCCTGTATCTAGTGGCACGGTGTAGGTAGTGATGTCCCCAATTGTTATAACGGAACATTTCCCCATAATTCATTATATAATCATATACATCACCACTTTCAAAAGCTGAATAGTCCTTCATTTCAGTTAGCATGGAATCAACTTTTTGGACATCCCAATCATCAGAGACAACATCAGGTGTAATTACATCAGTCATTGAAATTTTAAACACGTATGGAATCTTAATAATTTCTGTAGGCCCGTATATATTGAATGGAACTTTGTCCCACACAATCCCATCAGTAATTGGTATTGCCGTAATATTTACAGGGGACAAATCCCTTCGGACCTTATGTGAAGAATGATGTGGTGTTAAAACTTCATCAACAGGCTCCACTGAGGAGCGATCAGGAATATAGTGACCATTTATAAGCAAAAAGAAAACAATCACAAAACCAATCCATAAAAATAATGCAATAAATGTCAAACAGAACCACAAGTAGTTCCATGGGTATATCAAATAGTTCTTTTTAAGCCACCGATACAGCTTACTACTTTTTGAAATATCGTCAATCACTGTAGAGGATGAATCCGAAGAAAAATCATCAATGTCAATGAAATAGCCAGAGGTAGTCTCTGCAAACACAGGAGCCGGTGTATTCTGATCCACCGCACGTGGAGGCTCTTGGTAGACAACGTCATCAGTCGTTGAAGTGTTCGTGTAAAATACAGCTAAATCTTGAAGCGGGGTGGTCACTGAAGATGTGACTGGAACCAACAAGAGTTCATTTTCCGCCCTCCCCATGGTCGAGGAAGTGTCTGGAACAGCAGTCAACATTGTTGCATTGTCTGTAGTAGTGATGTTCATCCTACTACGTAGATGGATGTCCTGTTGGGTAGTGAGAGGGGATCGGGAACCACCTAAGGGACCGCCTGGTCTACTGTAAAGGATCGGCCACATGGTGTAATTTGATGTCATCAATGGAGATGAATCTGTTCGTCTTAGAACCGCACAGTGGTGGTAAGATGACAGTCCTGGTGCCTTTTACTCCCAAGACCGGTACCAGTGCTCTGTATGATGGACCGAACTCCTTCTTTACAGCGATCTTCTCACGAACCGGATCCCCAACTTTAGGAATCCAGCCAGTTGAAGTTTTCGCCAATTCCCTTATTCCTAAGGTGGCAGCACTTGCAGATGATTTATCATCACAAAATTGTTGAAGCTCCTGTAAAACAGTGAGACGTTCTTTTATGTCAAATGGTGTTTCTGCTGCCACCATACCAGGGGCATCAAGATCTGGGACATACATAGCTATCCCACAGAGAACCTCATATGGAGAGTGCCCCCCCAAGGACCGTCTTGGCAGATTATTCAGTGCTTTCTGGACCCCATATAGGCGGTGTAACCAACTGCGGCCTGAACCTAATACTCGAGCTGTTAAGGACTGCTTTAGATCACGATTCCGCCTCTCCACGACCAAATTTCCCTCGGGATGGTAGGGTGAGGAGTAATGGAGTTCAACACCCATTGTCCCCATGGTGTCCCTGAATGCCTTAGAGGCAAATGCAGGGCCCTGGTCCGAATGGAATGCTGCAACCGCATATGTACCGATAAAGATCAGCAAATCTTTTATAACAGTCCAGGCATCAGCCAACCGCTGTGGCCATACCCACAGGAATCTAGAACAGGAGTCCACAGCCACTAAAATGTATTTTTATGCACCATCAGGCTGTAAGGGACCACAATGGTCTAGGTACACACATTGAAGTGGCTTGTTGGACACTAAGAGGGATGTCTGCGGTGGGCGTTTGATATTAGAGACCTTGATCTGCTGGCAAATGTCACAGCAAATGACATACTGTTTTGTTCGTCTGCATAGACCAGGCCACCAGTAGCGTTGCTGTAGAATTGTTATCGTGGTCTGTATACCAGCATGTGCAGAAGCGACACCCTCATGCGCTGCTGTAATCAGATCTAATCTCTGGTCTTCATTGGGGATCACTCGATCTCCAACCCCAGGAATTGTTGTATAAGCAACATTCTGTGCACTGATATGGTAAGTATAGTTTGTAGGGTATCCTTTCGGAAGGGGCTTGCCTGCAGCCGAATCTTTAACGGCAATCAATATTTCATTATCCAATTTCATTCGAGAACGAGTCACTGCAGCCACAGAAGCCGTAGCTAATGATGCTTTGGCCGCTTCATCAGCCAATGTATTACCGGCGACGTGTACTCCTACACGTTGGTGTCCTAATGTATGGACTACATGGACACACGGTAGCTTATCCTTAAGATCAGCCACCCTCCCCCACAATGTCTTGTGTTTAATGGTGTTCCCTTTAGAATCTCTAAACCCGTTCAGTTTTCAATGATTGAGATATTCATTGTATGACTGGACGCAGTAATATGAGTCACAGACTATCAAAGTCTGTCTCCCTGTCTCAGTATGTTTGAGCGCTAGAACAAGAGCTTTAAGCCCAGCCAACTGGGCTGTGCAGTCCCCTAAGGTCTGCGTGTAGGTATTGTGAGGGTGGAAAACTCCATCTTCCATCACTCTGCTCACAGCTGCGCAAGCTGCCGAGTAGTGATGTTTAGTACCTACAGCCGGTTGTGCTGAACTGTCAGTGTATATGACAGTATGGTAGCTGTCGAGTGGCAAGATATTTAGAGGAGCGGGATACTCTTGTTCATACTGGAGAAATTCTTGTGTTTGAAGTCTTGGATCAAATATATAATCGACATCAGTGGCGGTCAGAGACGTTGCCCATTTAATCCAACGTGGATGTAATGCCTTAGCGTTAGGAACGCTTGCTTTAGTGACAGTCTCTAAGGCCGGCACCGGGGAGACAACAATAATACGTTTCCCCTGGGCAAGTGGCCTCTCTTTTATGACGGCCATCTGAACTGCCATCAGAATCTTTTCTGTAGGTGCAAAACGTTGTTCAGCATTTGAGTATAAATGTGATTTATATGCTATCGGTATCGTGTCATCCTCATTAAAGGTGACATAAGTAAATCCTATGGCACCAGCAATTATTCTGATGACCAAATTCTTTTTATTGTCACATGTGTGTAAGTGTTTAGCTTCTAGCATGTCCTGTTGCATGTCCCTAAGGATGTGCGTTCAATTGTCCAGTGTCTGCTAGAAAATTTGGGTTGAACTAGGTCATACAGTGGCTTGATGCGTTCAGCATAATCTGGAATGTATGTTCTGCCAAAATTGAAGAAACCCAGTAATGACTGCAATTTCTTAAGTGTGTTCGGAGGCTGTAGTTGAGCACATTTCTCTAGAAAGTGCAGGGCCAGGCTCTTCCCTTCGTTTGATAGCTCATATCCCAGGAATCATACTCTAAGAAAGGCTATCTTGCTTTTTTTTAAATTACATTTATAACCGAGGTCTGCAAACCCTAAAACGATCCGATCGACCCTCGCAAGATGAATGTCGAGTACACCGTCTGTGAGATATATGTCATCCACATAGGACAATGCCTCGGAATCAATATCATGTAATATTGATGTTACACAGGCTGAAAACAGGCTTGGGCTATTTTTATAGCCTTGGGGTAAATGGCAAAAGCGTTTCTGAGAGCCAAATGAAAATGCACTTAGGTCCCGACTTTCATGAGCAAAATTCAGGCAGAAGAACCCATTAGATATGTCTAATGTTGTTTTATATTTTTTACGCACTATATTGTTTATCAGTGCTGTGCTGTGTGAAGTTTGTATAGCATACGTGCGTGTATGACTATTTAAGTGTCTATAATCAACTACTATTCTATATGAATGATCCGGCTTCGCAACAGGAAATAACGGATTATTCATTGCAGATGTACAGGGTTCTATTACTCCCTGGTACTCAAGTTGTGATAGGATCTCCTTTACCGGAGCTTTCGCTTCATGTTTAACAGGGTATTGCGGCTGCAGTTGGGGTGTAGACCTAACGGGAATAATATGACAAGGAGACTCCTTGTCCCAACCTACATGATTGCGGTATAGTGCAGGTGCCTGCGCTAAAGCTCATTCAGCAGCATAGGCTTCTTTTGCTGCTTCCGGAACAAGATCGGAGAAAGAAGGCAAAATGACATCTTCCCCATGCGGGAGATGGCGGACGTGTTCAGGTGGCCAGTCTCTTTCAGCCAATAGGATATCACTAGTAAGTTCTTCTCAAAATATCACACTAATAGTGCGCTCCACGTCTCCCTCTATCTGAATTTTTAAGTCATAAACCCTATCAGGGGGAAGAACGCGGCCATCCGCTGTTTCAACCGCGATGTAATCACTAGTTGCTGTCGCATCCAGGTGATCTTTCAGACTCTGGCAACATATTGTGACCTCTGCCGCACTGTCTAACAGAGTCACTGCCCACCTCTTGTTCCTCAACAGCGTTCTCAATTTTACTGGCATTTTTAACTGTCAGTGCTGCCACCTTCTTCTTTTTAAACTGTGGTTTTTGCTGAGGAATCTTTTCTTCTTTTTTAATGGTAGACTGATGTGAGTCTTTCTTTTCTTTCACGTATTCCGGACGTCGATCTTGACGGCCCCCTCTCTCGCTACGTCTATCCGGTGCGTCCTGAAAGGAACGAGAGGGACGTGAATCAGTATATCTGTCTGGTGTTTTAATGTTCTCCCTATTTCTGAGATTAAATCTCCTTTCGGAGTTCTCCGGGTGTGGAGAATCAGCTCTCTTATTTCTTCTTTCTTTGACATCTTTTTGTTTGTCCCAGCGCTTCTTAGAGCCCTCTTGTGCCTGCTTCATACCCTCCTTATGGGCGGTACCTTGTAACTCCAATTTTTTAGGTTTGGCTCCCAAACTATCCTGTCCTGTACTAGTATAGGTATCGGAAATTAATCTTGGTAGCTGTCTCTCTTGTTCCTGGTTTGGAGTTTCCCGGAGACGCTGGCGAATTGCCAGTGCTACTGCTTCCCCTTTAATATTACTTAATATAATTGATGATACGGCGTCAAAGTTACGCATTAATTTCATCCCCAAATCCAGGGCTGGTGCAGCCCCATGCTCAGTTTGTATTTGTTTTAACACTTCCGGTAAATTGGCAAGTGTCGGGGTACCATGTGTGGTAGTATATATGGCAGCGAAGACTGTACCCCATGTGGCACAGTCATCCACAGAGGGAACCATCCCAAAAGGCAAGCACATAGTGAGCAATCTATGTTTCTCCTGTGGTCCCGTATGGGGAAACACAGATTCCAGCTGATTTGTTTTCTGGGCAATCCAGAACGGTATTTTTTCCCGTTCCGTGTGTACTTTACCCATAATAGGATGCACTGTTTGTGGATTAATTCCAGTAGCCAATTGATAACCACCAGCTACTGCCGGTGCTGGACGCGCTGGTGTTGTGTTCAATGTCCGCATTACGAACTGTACTAATCGTCTATACAATGCCACTGTCTATGTGGCAAACATAGGCCAGGTAGGTCCATCATTACTTAAGGGACCTAACCTCACTCTTCGTAGTACATGTGGTAGGGCGCCTTCGAACCAGTTCTGATGCTCCTTGTAGGTGAGCGATATTTCATGATACCGGTATGCTTGGTACCGTAAAGGTACGTTTGCAACTTCATATGTGAGAAATGTGTGTGTTCTTTGGTCAACCTCAGGAAAGGTGACCCAACAGTAAAATGTTTCTGTTTGGTATGCTTCATTAGCTTCTATTATCAAAGTAACATCCCCGCCCTCTTCTGTAAGGCCATGCGTTAAAAATGTTGTGTTAGTGCATGTCTAGCATTTTCAGGAATGTCTATGGTATCAGCCATATTTGTTTAGAGAAATGGAACACCAGAAATGGGAAGTATATTCCTTTTATGAGTTCGAGCTCGAAACAACCTACAGCTTAATTAGGTTTTACCTTTTCAGCTGAGGAGGATTCTCCCAAAGACCACGGATGTCTCGGTATAATGGTACTTAGGGTACCTGTTGTCTGTGAGACAGTGATAGTCAGGGTATCCATAAATGAGTGCCTAAATACCTTCGTTGTTGGCGCCATGTCATAGTTTGGACTCTTGCTCTGAGCAAGACTGCTGGTTTAAGGATGACAGTACTTTTGTTTGTAGGCGACTGCGTCTTTCCTACAACAAGTCGCAACTGTTGTCCCAACCTTACCGGCTCACTAGCAGCACCTCACCAGTAACACAATAGAAAAAGGTGATTTATGGCAGCCGTTTACGCATGGACTCGAAAATAAGATATCTCAGGTAGTGTCGTGGTTAAACAGAGATTACCCTTTTCTCACAGATATATTATGTCTCATACAAACACAGGCAATGACACAGATGCTGTAAAGTTACGATAGTTTTTATTTACCATAACTGCAATTTGCGATAAGTTGCATGGGCTGCAATGATTATGATAATGAATAAAGCAAGAAACAGTACTGTGAAGACGAGAGTCATTATTAAAAAGACCCCCACCATCTTGCAATACATTAAAAAGTTATATGAGATGTAATATGTCCTAATACCCTAATACCCTAGTGTGAAAAGGCCTAACCTCCTACCTAAAGGAGAGTTGGGTTTGTTAAACCTAATCTGCCAATGTCATGTCCATGAGAGGAGCCCCTAACCCTCGTTACCTTGGAATGAGGTCTCTATCTCAGACTCCGCAGGGACACGAAGACTGGGTCAGCGTCAAGACGACTGCAGCATCGGTATCAGCGATGGTGGCGATGCCCTCTGGTCAGAACCCCTCTGATTATCTGTCTAAAGTGTGATGTATTTATACAGATCTACAAGGTCCCCTGACGTAGGTGTGTTCCTAAACAATAGATAACAGACATGGTTGGGACGGCAATTAATATAAAAAATCCCTCGAAAGTATAGAGAGGGAAAATCCCTAAGTGTGAACACCTACCGTTTGTTTGTCTTTGGTGCTTGATCTTGACACCTTGGCGCGGTGACACTGATAATGTTACCCATAACAAGTGGCCTAACTATAAACAAGGCAGCCATCTTAGAAGAAATAAATAATTAAATGGGCTAAGACAGAGCGAGCTAAGTAGGTTAAAAGTCACTAGGTGACGGGAGCACGAGTCTGCAAGCCAAAGGCTAAGCTAACTCCTGTTATCCCATTAAAACGAACTAGGATTCACTACAACAGAAAACAACTCTTGGCAGACATCAAAAGGAATGCGGCATACAATGACAGAGGTCTGACCTAAAAGGAGTAAAAACATTGGGGGTTATTCTAACTTTGGAGGAGGTGTTAATCCGTCTCAAAAGTGACGGAAAAGTGACGGATTTACCACCAGCCGTATTACGAGTCCATTATATCCTATGGAACTCGTAATACGGCTGGTGGTATATCCGTCACTTTACTGTCACTTTTGGGACGGATTAACACTCCTCCAAAGTTAGAATAACCCCCATTGTTTCTTTCATTGTGATACTGCCTCTACCAAAACTTGGATATCTACACTGACCTGCCTCTATTGAGCATCACCTGTCGTGAAATGTTTTTGATCTTGGTCTGGTACCTCAGTAGGTCGATGGATTATCCATTAAAACTGTAGTGGTATCAACCTAAATATACCAAGACGTCAGGACGAATGAGATCCATTTCGACCACTGACAAAGTGAGCACGTTGATATGGCTTTACCTCATTAAAGACCCAAAGCTCTGGAAATCATTTGCATTCAACCACCTACTGTATTTTACCTCTGTATCTTGCCAGAGCCTACAAGGCTGTGTCAGAAATGCTACTTCAGAAATCCACCTCAGAAAGCTGCAGAAAAACTGCCTGGTTTAGAATTTTCTTTTACATCTTCCTCCTAGTGATCACTGTGTTTTTTCTGTGATGTTTTATTATCTAGTTATATTTTAAACTTGTTTTATTATGTTTCTTCTAAGTTTTTTTCTGCTCTGGTTGAGTGACTAGAAATATTTTACTTGGTAATGGGCAAAATAAATACAAATTAACTGCATGTTTCGTTCTTGTGCAATAGTTTGCGTGTACGCTATGGTTCCCTCATCTCCCTTGCTGTTTACATGAATGAGTTGAGCTGTGGCAGAGCAGCTGTTCTGCCCGTTAAGGGAGTACTCTTGTCTGAGCAAGTAACCTCAGTTGTGGCACATAGACAGGGGTGGCTGCTCCATGAGGGCGGATGAGCGTTGCCCTCCCAAAACCTTTATAAGGAAACGATAATAAACAATATTTATTATTGTTTCCTTGTAAAGGGGCAGGGCCAGCAGAGGAGCAGGACGCAACGTGGCTTTCAGGTAAGTTTTTAAACAAATGTATTTAATATTATTAATATTTTCTCCCACCCTGCCACTCCCTCTCCTCCCCCCCCTCGCACGCCGCCCCGCCACCTTTAACACGGCGAGCTGCGACTGCACATAGGAGTGGTTTCTAAAACTTTCCGTGGTGGGTTCTAGAACATTTCCTTGCACATCTTCAAGAGTAACCTTGTCAGGGATGACCAATTCACGTATGTCAGCAGCAACTTGACAATAGTGTCCCACAGTGCAAAGAAAAACACTTACCTATTTCCAGGTCTTTTGGACCGGCCAGCCTGAAAAAGACTTTGACCCTAGCTTGAGAAAGCATCAGAAATGATTTGCCTAGGGTAAATTTCCTTCCAAGGCAAAACTGGAAAATCTCAGATTTGATTGTCAGAGCTGACAGTACTGATTCCGCAGAATTCCATCATGACTTGTTCAAGGTGACAACCCTAGTCTGACATAAAAAAACGACTATATCTCTGAGCTATTTCAGTTAAAGTCGCTCGCACCCTGTCAACCCCTTTTTCATAAAGTGCTGTATGGGATGACACGAATTGAAAAGAGTCTCAGAGAATATATTATGGCTGTTTTTACCAATGAATGGTCCTGCAATTTTACATGCCTTTACCTCTACTCGAGATCCATCATGGAGCTGTACATAAGCGGCATCGCCGTCTAGGCATTCCTCTGTCGTGGGCACTGTGTGAGCACCAACTCTGGTCGTATTGTTGATTCTATCCTTGTCTTTATAGAACAAATCAATTAATTTGTTTGAGGGACTAAAACCCCATTTCTATCCCACAATCCAAAGGATTTGGCGATCATCCTCATATTCAACATCTCCGCGACTTAACATTCAATACCAGTGGATGTGGCTGAAAAAGCCCTGTAAGGATAAACAATTTGGGGTGTGTGCTTGCTCCCAAATCCCCTTGTGCCACAGCATCTCCATAATGTAACACTGGTTGGTGAAGGTCTCGGACCAAGGACCAAACACACTTTTCAGTTCCTTCAGCGGTGTGGTTAAAAAACACATTGTCAGCCACTGAGCACTAACATCACTTCTCCAGGCAA
Source organism: Pleurodeles waltl (assembly GCF_031143425.1). Classification (NCBI taxonomy): domain Eukaryota; kingdom Metazoa; phylum Chordata; class Amphibia; order Caudata; family Salamandridae; genus Pleurodeles; species Pleurodeles waltl. The sequence continues at coordinate 782,979,157 of NC_090442.1, read as the reverse complement.
TCCAAAATGGCACTTCTATCAGCTAGATGCTGGTAAACAAGGACATTCAAGTGCAAATTATAACATTGGAATGTTGGGAGCTCCATTGAAAATAATGGAGTGTTCCGGGCTTCTAATGGCCAGTGGAAGCCCAGAGCTCCAACATTCCAATGTTTTCCTTCACAGCTGTTGCTGTGAACAATGGCCTCACGGAGCCCGGATCCCATTGGGCTCAGTGAGGCTATTGTTTTGTTTATTAGAACATTCTGGTCACTAGTTGCAGAATGTTCTAATAGCCTTATAGCCCTTCGTAGCTGGCAATACTGGCATTAAAGTCCTACTCACTTGTTAAAGGCCCTCGCCAAAAGCGGGCCTTTAATGGCCGGTATAGCACACGATGGCGGGCAATATGGCTGTATTAGACTTTACTGTCTTATAATAAAATGTAATGTAAGCCCAGGGGCTGACCTTCAATTCACAGCCTAGTTGGTGGTTCTCACTTTGTTCACTACCTTGTGAGGTCCAAGGCAGATGGATTTCATTTTGTCTATCTACTTTACAACAGGGATGAGGACCCCCTGCGTCTCTGTAGAAATGTATTTGCACATTACAACTGTGCATCGTGTTCTCCTTACTTTCATCTGAATCAATTCTGTTTCTTTATTAGCAAGAGGAATACACCAATATGCTTATAAAAACACATCTCCAATAGAGTACATAATAAAAATACATATCAAAATTTAAATTACACAATAAACAGAGATGAGAGACCTAGCACAAGTAACAAAATGGAGTTAATAACTTCTCAAAGACATCAAACATTTAAACGCAGGATTTATAAAACGCACAAATTAAAATTTCTCATGGACGTGGAACCAATAACAACATTTTTTCAGCTTTTGGGACACTCTTAAAGTTAATTGAGTTTCAGTTTAATCATTTCAATCTTTCAAATGCTGGACATTTACATAGAAAGTGTTTAAACAATTCTTCATCTAAATCTCAGAGCCTACAATACACTCGAATCTTGGGTCCCAGAACAAATCCTACTTTGTTGGAGCTTTAATGAAACCTATTCTTCAAAAAACCTGTACGATGCATGGTTCAAAAGCATAAAAGTAAAATATAGTGTAGGGCATAATTTGCTCCTAAGTGCCTTATCAAGATTCTGAGAAAATTACTTTCATCTTTCATCTTAAGGGAAAGCACTTTTAAAATATTCTTCTAGATTCTGATGGATCCTATAAAACCATACTCAGATCGAATTGCAGTCAAGTTATACTTGTATCTAGCATATGCGTGTTCAGTAGAGCCCAACACATGGCCACACAAGATATTTTTTACAGTAGTTTTATCCTGAGAGTTCAAGTTCATGATCACAAAGTTCTCCAGAGGAAAACCCTTAACTCTTAACAGCTGCTGCTATGTGACCCATCCCTGTTGCTTCCTTGAACCCTACTGTGTGCACAGTGTATTTCCAACCTCTGAGTCAAGTAATTCTTTATGCCCATTTCATGTTATTCATGGTCCTCTTTACACCTTAATTCCCAATCCATAAGGCATAACAGGTAAAATATAGTGAGAACTCACTGAAGGTACCACCTTTGGATGTGTGAGGTAAAATGCCAATTTCTCTTCCCAGAATAATCCATGGAGTGGGCTTCGATTCTGTCCCTGGTGAATGTCGTCTTAACACCCCCATTTGCCATTCCTTGTTTCTTGGTGTGTATCATATTTTTATGGGTCCATGAAGGTCCCACGTTGGAAAAGCGCACTCGCCCACTTTCCTTACCTCCTCACTTCTAATATAAAGCTTTATTTGGGGTGCATGGCTGTCCCCCTGCTGCATGTGCATATGCAACTTTGTGGGTATACAATTTTGTGAAGCTCCATCTTTAATACCTAGCATTTATTTGATTGTTGGGGATCTACAAATGTATCCCAGTTGAATATTTATACTGACACCCACATTGCTCTATCACTGATTTTCAGATGTATCCTATTGGATATGCGCTGGTTTCCCTGTTGCCCGGCCCTTTTCTCAAAGTATATTCACTGTGTTAGAGCTAGAACTCCATGGATGTGCTATACAGCATAGGTGTACTAACACACCTAGTAATCTATCCTGATGTGCATTACGCACCCAGATGTTTGTCCTTCATGGTGGAACTATAGCTCTGTTTTGTTAACACTTTGGTTTCTCTTCATTGCAGGACTGTTTGGTGCTTGAGCGGTGTGAGCAGATTCACCCAATATGCACCTTCCAAGATGATTTTCAAGAATTTGAAATGATTGACGATGATGATGAAGACGAGGAGGAAGATGAAGATGGAAATGACATGGATGCTCCACCATCACCCTCGGTCTCTCCAATCCCATCACCCTCCACTGAGGACATGCGGAAGATCCGTCCCACAACCCTAAATCTAATGGCACCAGGATCACAGGTAGGGTTTGACAGTGTGGTGGCAAGGGGGAACAGATGATCCCACAGTGTTATTTAGGGATATGGAGAGCAGGTAAGTCTAATAGTGTAGTGTGTGGTCAAGAAAAGCTGGAGGGAACATATTTGTGTTATCTATTAGTTATTCCCTTTCTTGTGTGCATGCGCAAGATATATATACATAATTTATAAAAAGTCTTTTAACGCACACTTGTTCCTAAGGATTCTGGGACTGGAGTCAGAGCAGCCCCACAATATTATGAAGCAATGTATTTGATGGTTATCTCAAGTTTTTATGGTTTTTAGTAATTTTTATACCATTCTCAAAAGCATACAGATCAAATGATGGAATAACCAGCAATGATGAAATGTGGGGAGCAGGTTAAATGGGTGGGGTCGAAGAGCAAAGGGTAGATAGGCTCAGCCTGGATGTGCTTGAGGAAGCAAGTGGGCCTCGCAGTTGTGTGCCAGGATTATAGGTCAAACCTAACTGTAAGTGCACAAAGTCTATGACTTGGACTCAAAAATCATAGTTGTGAATGAGCATTGGGTGACTGAAGACCACCGGAACACCCCAGAAGCCATCACTCCTAGTAATCTATCCTGATGTGGTGGGGTTAAGTAGCTCCATGTTCCTAACCCGCAAATCAAAAGCTGCTTATCCCTTCCCAACATTTGGTAACCTTCCACTTTTATCAGATATCGAGTGTGTCCTACTCATGCGGAAGCCCAGATTTAATGGCAGGCAAGGGTATCAACTGTTTAGGGCAGTTAATGCCAGGAAAAGCCCAGGACCTAAACCCCTCCCCCTCAAGTAAGCTGTCATTTTCGGATACCACATACAAAACTGCAACACATCACATACCCATACCCACACACCCAGACCATGCAAACACAGACAACACTTACACCATTCCTGCACAACAGACTCCAAGAACCTCAGCTACAAGCCAGTCACTAGCACACACTCCTACCACACTCCTACAACAGCACAAACCATTGACCTCATGCATAAGACACTCTGTAGTCACCCACCCTCCTGACATGTATTACACTAACACAGAACACAGGCTAGATGCACCTCTTCCATAGTCACATGCATGATCAGTGGTGTTTTATACCTGAGTTGTTCTGTTGCTATGTTTCTTTGCTTTTATAAACCAAAGCTGTCCTTCGTTACTGGCAAGTGCTTTGTAACCATTGTTTATTGGCAAGTGCTTGGGATGGGTGGGTGCTCCTAAGCTCTACATGTCTCTCCTTCTGTTGGCCTGCCATCTTGGGGGTGGTTGGATGGGGTGTCTAGTTAGCAGTCTAATGTGTGTACTGCAATTGTAGATAAAAACCCAGGCGCAGCCCATGTGCACAGCAAATGCGCACAGCAGGCATGCCAGAGGCATGCGTCTCTACATGCCCAGATATTGCCAGGCACCCCTGGTTACTCCGGTCCAGGAAAGGGAACTACACTTACCTATTCCAGGGAGTTCCCACAACCAATGTAGAGGGAACTGGTGCAATGGTGCACCTGGGAGAATAGTTAGCCCCTTTTCGTGTGCTTGCTTTAAATGATCCTGCTCAGGCAACAGAGTGTTAAGGAATGATCTGGTGGGGCCTACCCAGCCCCCTACAACCTTGAAAGACCAAGAAGGAGAGATTCCTTTTGTGGTCCCTGACCGCTGCTTAGACCCTACCGTCAGCAACTATGTAAATTAGTTGTCTTTACTTCAACATGAGATTGTCACCAAAACATTGTATCGAGGTGTGGGTCACAATTCAGAATTCAAAACCTGATCTAGTTTTCCATCACCGAAAAATGGCTGAATAATTCCACCATCCCGGTCCTAGCCATGACAATACTGGCAGGCTATAATACATTGAATAGTGATTGGATTGGAAGAGGTGTGTGGGGGGGTATGTATTATTTATAGGAACATCCTTGTTTGTGAAAGGTGAACTCCTCCCAGACAGAGTTGTGGGAAGCCATGCTATTTCAAGTCCTTCTTAACCCCACTACTAAAATAGAGGGAGCTATAATTTACAGACCCCCCTGGTTACAGTTTTCAGCTAGTAGCAGAATTATCATCCCTGCTATCGCCAGTTGTGACAAGGTATGATCACCTTCTCCTTATCGGCAATTTTACTCTTCATGACAACAATCAGTCGGACTCCACAAATTCTAATCTCAAGCGAGAGATGCAGATTTTACATTTAACACAAAAGGGAACTGGTCCCACTAGTATCGCTGGCCATACGTTAGACCTACTGTTTACTAATATAAGTACCTTGAGAATACAGTCGGTGGACCCTATCATTTGTTTGGACCATTTCCTCAATAAATTCTGTACAACCCTGGTGAACAGTAGACCTAATGGCTGAGGCCTCCCCCATTCATATACATATCAAGGAAGACTGTCAATGTTACGAATTTTTGTAACAATTGTGGTACACCTGCAATGCTAAAGACCTGTTTGGTGAGGACTGCGGTCTCCACTTGTTCTCATACAGTTTCTGAGGCAATGGATATGTGTGCCCCTTTGAAGTGGCAAACTCTTGTGTATGCTTAACCCCAGCTAAGTGGTATTCTGCACAGTTAAGAGACTGTAAAAGGAAGTGCAAGCAGCTGGTGCAATGCTGGTGGTCCGCTAAAGATAACTACTCATAGCCTTCTATTGCCAATGGGGAAACAAAGGAATATGAATAAATCAATTTGGTGTCGGTTAGCAAACATTTTCTAGCTTTCGAGGGAGGTAATTTAAAATAATATGATTCAGGATTTTTAGCATCATGCCCAGTAAAATATGCAAATTTAAATACATATGTTTGTGAACTCCCTACTGGAGGAGTCGGACAATGTTTCCATTGTGTGTAATTGTTAACTATTCTTGCGGTACTAGCTCAATGTAGAACATGGTGTTCGTAAGGGTGATAACATAACTTTTCCCCATAATTTGCAGTGTTCATGTACACATCTTCACTCTCAAATATGGTGTAATATTCAAGCTCAGAAAGCAAGGAATCAACTGTTTTTACACTACAGTCATCAGAAACAACCCCCGGCATAATAATAGCATTCATAGATACTTTAAATATATATTGAATTTTATTAATTTCCGTAGGACCAAAGATACCAACCAGTCCTTTATCCCAAACAATCCCACCAGGAACTAGAAGAGCTGAAATGTTCACAAGGGACAAGTCTCTTCGGACCTTATGTGAGGGTAGGTAAGGTTCTAAAACCTCATCCACCAGTTCAACAGCAAAATGTTCAGGAAGATAGTGATCAAGTATCAGCAGAAAGAAACAATGACAAACCCAATCCAAAGCAGCAAGGCAAGCTGTGTCAATATTATCTACAGATAGCTGATGCTGAGGTGTTTGAAGAAAACTCGTCAATAATGGCAAAGCAAGCAGAAATAGCCTGTGCAAAAACTGGGGCTGGTGCAGAACTGGTAGATGTATCCAATGATGGTTCATAATAAATGAATCCGTCCTTTGTGTTGCATCTGAATAGTAGATATCTACATTCTGGACATTTCTTGTCAATGAAGTGGTGGCAGGAATCAACAAAAGTTCATTCTCCGCCCTCCCCATGCTTGGGGAAATTATTTCAGCATTGTTGAGCGCTTGAGTAGGTATATCTCATGAAGTAATAAGAGAGGTACAGGAACTACCGAGGAGTCCTCTTGGTCTACTGTGCAGGATCAGCCACATGGTGCAATTTGACACTGTTAACTGAAACAAAACGGTTTTCTTTAGAACTAGGCAGCAGTTGTACAATGACAGTTCTAGTGCCCTAAATTCCCAAAACTGTAACCGGTGCTCAGTATGATGGGCCAGACTCCTTCTTCCCAGGTATCTTTTTACAAACCAGATCCCTAAATTTAGGAATCCAGCCTATGGATGGTGGAAATCCCTTATTCCCCAGGTGGTGGCATATGCTGATGAATTTTCATCACAGAACTGTTGTGTTTCTTGTGAAAATGTGATACATTAATTTATGTCAAAAGGTGTTTCTGCTGCCACCGCTCCAGGGCCATCAAGGACAGGGACATACATAGAGATTCCAAACAGAACATCTTAAAGGGTCCTTCCTCTCAAATACCTTCTGGGCAGATTATTAACATATATATATATTTTTTTAAATCTTTTTATTGAACAACGAAACAGCCATTGTACAATGAAGCATGCAACAATTAAAAGATCCATCATTTATTTACTACTCAGAGATAGATTTCAGTAGGTGTCAAATATCATAGGTATAACATGTCAATCAAGCATCCCCCAGGGAACGTAGTTTGGCATAGCCGGATCCCTGTCCCTCCACCTGCCCGTGTATACCCTGACAAATGGCACTCCTTACTTCTGTAGGACCCTCCCCAGATTTTCTCCCACTTCCTGGGGCAGCACCTGCTCTCGTAGATTACTTTTTCTGCTCTTCGCAACCGTCTAGATCTGTCTGCCATTCCTGTATACTGGGCAGAGAGTCTATACCCCACACCCGTGCTATATTATGTTTAGCTACCATTACTGCTATGGCCAACCATAATGCTTGCTGTTTTGACCAGTGTTCCCCTGATATGTTAAGTAGAAGCAGCTTGGGATCCATCAGGGCCACTCTCCCCATGAACTGGGCCACCTCCAACCCCCTGACAGTAAGTCTGTATCACAGGGCATGTCCATAAAATTTGATTGAAGGTACCCTCCGATCCACATCGTGGCAAGCACTGTGAGGTCCGTGCCCTACCAATTTTGTACATTACCACTCTGGAATAATATGCACTGTGCAGAATCCTCAGCTGGATCAGTCTGAACCGTGCTTTAATCGCTACAACTCTGGGACCTTGTCTCGCCTCCCCTCAGTCCTCATCATTCAATGCTGCCAGGTCCACCTCCCATTTGGCACGCATGGTTGTCATCAGATGAGGAGAATTGTTCAGAAATTTCTTGTACAATAGAGATATAGCCTTCGTCTCCAGAGGTTCCATCAAAAGGCGGTCCTCTAAGTGGGCTGCTTCCGGCAGCTGTGCGTGCTCCAGGACACATCGACTCAATGCATGCCGCAGCTGCAGGTACCTAAACTGTTCTGTTCCCGCCATGTCATACTCTTGCTGAAGGACCTCAAACGTCACGGGTGCCTGACTTCTCCAGACATCTCTCAGATGTTCAATCCCCAAAAGAGACCATTTGTGGAACCTACACCACAGTGAGGTCCGGGCTGTCAAGGTAGATCCCCCACCCAGAAAATGAGTGGTGTCATACCACGCTTTCACCATCATTGCAGTGTACACCAGCAGTGCTCGCAAACTCGTGTGGGCATGAAGGGCGCGCTCATATCCCCCCCGCCCATCATCTGTCTGTCCACCCGGAACGCCGGGCCCTCCTGGTCAGCAAAGGCCCAGTCATTAACGGTAACCAATGGTGTCGCCCAGTAGTAGTGAAGGGGATCTGGGATAACCAGCCTGCCCTCATACACCCTGAGCTTCAATTTCAGCAACACTTCACTGGAACAGCTGCCGTCCCATAAAAGCAGTCTGATTTCCTGGTCCAATCGATGAAACTCCTCTGCCCGTATCCTGTAAGGAGTGTTCTGGAAGACATATAAAAGGCGGGGCAGCGTAATCTTCTTGTAAAGGGCTGCTCTACCCATGAAAGAAAGAGGTAACGTCCTCCAATGGGCCACATCCCTGTGGAATCTATCAAGCTGGGGCTGTAGGTTTTTCTGGAGAAAGCACTCCTGGTTCCTAGTCACATAAATCCCCAAATATTTAAAACCATCCAAGCAGATCAATACGTTACAGCCCAGGGGCAAGGTAGGTGGGGGACCCGCCGGGGGAAAACTACAGATTTGTCCTAGTCAATCTGGTAACCGGAGTGATCCCCGAATATGCAAAAAACCTGCGTTATGCTGTCAATGGACCATCGGGTTGGGTAACATACAGCAGAATATTGTCTGTGTACAGGGAGAAACGTTCCTCCCATGTTGCACCCGAGTCTATACTCTGAATCAGGGGATCTTGTTGGATCCATTCCGCCAAGAGTTTAAGTGCCAGCGCAAATAAGATAGGGGAGAGCGGACACCCCTGTCTGGTGCCCCTGTGTAGGGCAAAGGGCTGTGATAGCATCGCATTAACCCGTACCCAAGCCACCGGTTCCCGATATAGCAGTCTAATCCAGGCCAGTAATCGTGGACCCACACCAAACTTCTTGAGGGCAGCAAAAATATATGGCCACTCCACACTATCAAATGCCATCTTGGCATTGAGGGATAGGAGCACCGCCTGGTCCATATTCTGGTATCTGTGAGACCCTGCAGAGTCTCCGCAAGTTCAAGCGCATGGATTTGGACAGAATGAAACCAGATTGGTCTGGATGGACTAGCTTAGTAACAATCGCTCACAGTCTGTTTGCCAAGACCTTGGCCAGGACCTTGATCTCCGTGTTGAGAAGGGAGATGGGCCTATAAGATGCACACATCTCCGGGGGTCTATCTTTCTTCAGGATCAATATGATAGTCGCGGTCCTCTGATCCAGCTGCAACACTCCTGCGTTTCCTGAAACATGGCCAACATGTATTTTGCTACCTTGCTCCCCAGAAACTCAAATTACTCCGCCAGGAGTCCATTCGGTCCCGCCGATTTGCCCTACTGGAGCCCCGCAATGCCGAGGCAATTTCCTCTTCTGTCAACTCAGCATCTAACTCTCCTCTCTCCTCCTCTGAGAGCCCTGGCAGCGGAATATCTCGCAGGAGGTCCGTACAGTCATCCTCGCTCATCCGAGTCACCGAGATATAGACCTCCTCATAATATGCAGCAAAGACTTCCTCTATGGACTTGTTCGACCCACATAAGGCACCCTCCTTAGACTGTACCTCCCTGACCCATCATTCATGGTCCCTCTTGTCCAACTAGGCCAGTAACCTCCCAGGGGGCCCGTCCGCGAACCAAGGGGAGGAAGGGCACGATTCTGGGTGGCTAATCAGTTGAATAGAAACAGAGGTGTTCAAGCAAGCTTTGATCCAGCTGTTAAAGGGCACCTTGCTGCTCCTGATATTGGAGACGCCTGTAGAATGGCTACTAACAATTTATGACATATATTTCTGGCCATAGTCTGCTTTGGCGCACCAGTGTTACTGGAGCAGGTGAATGTTTGGAAGCATGACTATTATGGCCAAATTATTGGTCAACACAAGGAGGAAACGTGTCTTTATTGTCCAGAATAGTTGACACAAAAAACAGGTGAAGTGCGCAGCATTTTATTTGAGTGAGTTCCTTTATTAAATGATTCAGATTAAAGTTGGTACAGCCATACAGCCTGATTCACAAAGGGCTTCCTCACTCGCGACGCAGGTCCCACAGTCGGGACGGGGGTACGCACTCATGGGAGGACCTCTCTACTGCATTTATCCATTGCAGAGGTCTCACTAGGAGTGCGGGGCCCCTGTCACAAGTACGGCCCCCCTGCCACAACTGTGGGGCCTCCACCATGAGTGCAGAGACTCTTTTTGAATCGGCCCCAAGTGTGATTTTTGGCACTGGTTGTTGGTGTCACCTACGTTCAAGAAAGCCAGGAACTAAGTTTATATTAATGTGGTGGGAGGCCTGTAAACTAGAAGAATTGTAGTTATCCTAGATTATCATAATATTAATTAATTGAATAATACTGCACCCGTGTGATTTTCATTTGATCATTCTACATTTCTACTTATAAGTGCACTTCAGTTCACGGCTTTCAGTTCTCTTCATTTACATGAATATATTTATCCACACATTATATATAGATGTCATTGAGTACATTTCATTTCCCCTTCTGGAACACATAATGGCACAGCCAAGTTATGCTCTCTCAACTGCAAGCTAGACAATGAATCTGTGACTTTTGGATTAAAGCACATCCTTCAGGTATGAATGCCTCAGAGATCAATTCACGAGATCGAAACACTTATGTGGTCATTATGAACATGGCGGGAATCACCACAACGCTGGGGGTGGCGGTAACTACCGCCAACAGGCTGGCGGTCCAGACCGCCAAATAATGAAGCACATAAGAACCAAGTAGCGCTCAAGCCACACACCGCCAGCATTGGAGTGGCGACGAGGATGGACGAGGCCACCCACAAGCTGGCAGAAAGCTCCTTCCCGCCCACCAAATAATGGCAACACCCACAAAAATTGGAGCATGAATCAAAAAAGTGACTAATATATACTTCTATGCACCATCTGGTTGTAACAGACCGCAGTGATCCAGGTATACACACAGTAGTGATTTGTTGGAAATGAAGAGGGGTGACTGAGTTGAGCTTTTGATGGTGAACCCCTTTATTTGTTGGCAAATGTCATAACTAAGGACATACTACTTGGTCTGTTTATAACAACCAGGCCACCAATAGCGTTTCTGTAGCAGTGAGATAGTAGCTGCCATACCAGCATGGGGAGAAGCAAAAAAAAACAAGCACTGATTTAATGAGCTATAGTCTCTGGTCTTGGTTGTAGATCACATGATCTCCCACTCGTGGTATTGTTGTGAAAGCAATGTTTTAGGCACTTAAGTGGTTGGAATAATTTGCAGGATATGCTTTTGGTAAGGGCTTTCTCTCAGCCGAGCTTCCACAGCAGCCAATGTTTCATCATCCAGTCTCATCTGGGAACGAGAAATCACAGCAACAGAAGCCGTAGCTACTGCAGATTTGGCAGCGTCATCAGCCAACGTGTTTCCAATAACCTGTATTCCTACATTTTGGTGACACAATGTATGGACTACAAGGGCCTGTGGCAGTGGCAGTTTTAGATCAACTACCATCCCCCACAAGGATTTGTGTTTAATGGTGTTACCCCTGCAAACTCTGAACCCATTAAGGCACAAGTAGTGGAAGTATTCATTGAAGGCCTGGACACAATAGTACAAATCACACCCAATCAAAGTTGAAAGTTCAGGCTTCGTGTGTTCCAGTGCCAAGATTAGAGCCTAAAGCTTACCAAGTTGTGCAGTGCAGTCCCCTAGGGTCTGCGTGTAAGTCTGTTGAGGGTGGAATTCACCATCCCTCTTTACTCCGCAGACAGTTGCGTAAGCGGAAGAGTATTGGTGTTTGGTGCCTACAGCTGATTGTGCTGTACCGTTGGTGGAAATGATGATTCTGTATTGGTCAAGAAGCAAAATGTTAATGGACATGGGGTACTCTAGTTTATATTGCAGGAATTTTGGGGGCTGAAGTTTTGGATCGAAAACATAAGCAACATCAGTTGTGGTCAGGGAGGTTGCCCATTGAATCCAACATGGATGTAGTGCTTTTGTGTTCGGAACGATTTTGAAACAGCCTATACAGCTGGCATTTGGGTAACAACAATAATGCGTTTCCCTTGGGCAAGTGGCCTCTCCTGATGACTGCCATCTGAACTGCAGTCAGTATTTTTCCTGTTGGTTCAAAAAGTTGTTCTGCGTTGGAATACAAGTGTGATTTGTATGCTATGCGTACTGTATCACCCTCATTAAATGTGACAAAGGTGAACCTGATGGCACCAGGAATTACCCTGATTAACAAGTTTGTTTTGATTTCACGTGTTTAAGTGTTTTGCTTCAAGCATGTCAATCTGTAGTGCTCTAAGAATGCATGTGTGTTCGGGTTTCCAATGTTTGCTTGAGAAATCTGGACATATTCAATTATGTAGTGGTTTTATGCTTTGCACATATTCTGGAATGAAGGTTCTGCCAAAATTCGAAAAAACAGCAATGACTTTAGTTTTTTAATGGCATTTGGAGGTTGTTGTTGCACACATTCTTCTAGATATTGCAGGGCTAGGCTCTTACTCTCATCAGATAATTTGTATCCTAGGTATAGGACACTAAGAAAAGTAGTCTTTGTTTTCTTGAAATTAAATTTGTAGTCCTGTGCGATGAATCCCAATAAAATGCGATCCAACCTGGCTAAATGTGTGTTGAAGTCGTAATCTGTGAGATTGATGTCATCCACATAGGACAACGCCTCAGAATCAGTATCATGTAATATTGATGTCACATGAGCAGAGAACAATCCTGGACTGTTCTTATACCCTTGAGGGTGCCTACAAAGTTTCCTTTGAGAGCCGAGTGCTATGAAGGCACTTAGGTTCCTGCTTTCATATGCTAGATTTTGGCAGAAAAAAACATTGGAGATATCCAAGGTTGTTTTGTATTTTTGCGCACTGTATTGTTCATTAAAGCTGTGCTATGTGAATTTTGTATTGCAAATGTGTGTGCATGACTGTTTATGTCTGTAGTCTTAGACAATTCTGTATTAATGATCTAGTTTTGCTAGGGGAAACAAAAGGTTATTCATTGCAGAGACACAGGTTTCAACTACTCCCTGGTACTCAAGTTGTGTGAGAATTTCTCTGACCAGTGCTTTTGCCTCATGTTTCATAGGATACTGAGGTTGTATTTGTGGAGTGGATCTTACTGGAATAACGTGGTAGGGGGAATCCCTATCCCACTCCACATGGTTTGGGGTACAGCGCTGGAGCCTGCGCTAAAGCCCAATCTGTGGCATAAGCTTCTTTTACTGTATCTGGAACAAGGACCGAGGAAGAAGGCAGAATGACATATTCTGCATGTGGGAGGGTACGGACAAAGTCCTGTGGCCAATTTTTTTCACCAATAGTAAGTCATAATATAGTATTAGTCATCTTTAGAAAATTACATTAATGGAATGCTCAATGCCTCCATCAAACTGAATTTTTAGTTTGTAAACCCAGCTGGGTGGGGAGGGACGCCTGTCCGCTGTTTCAACTTCGAGGAAGTTGTTAGTTTCAGTCACATCCAGAAGATCTAAAAGATTCTGGTGAACTATTGTGACCTCTGCTGCACTGTGTATCAAAATCACTGCCCATGTCCTGTTCCACAGTAATGTTCTCAATATGTGTGGCATGTTTAGCCGAAATTGCCACAAACGTTTTCTTTTTAAATTGGGATTTTTGTTGTGGACGTTTCTCTTCCTTTTTCACCAAAGACTCTGATGAGCATTGTGACTCCTTTCTCTGTTTCACATACTCGTTGCGGTGCTCTGACTACCTTCTTCTCTCACTTTGTTTGGTGAGTCCTGGAAGGAATGAGATGGATGAGTATCAGTGTACTGATATCTGTCAGAGTTTTTTAAAGTGTCCTTATTTCTAAGGTTGTATCTTTTTTCTGAGGTCTCCAAATGCGGAGATTCTCCTCCTTGGCTTCTTTTATCTTTATTAGATTTTGGTTTATCCAATCATTTTTTAGAGGCCTCTTGCACTTGCTTAGTTTTTTCCTTACCGGAATTACTTTGTAGTTGTGGTTTAGTTGGTCTGGCCCCCAGACTATCCCAACCTATACTTATATAAGCTTTGGAAATAATCTTTGGCAGCTCGCGTTACTGAGTCTGTTGAGGAACATCCCGGAGCTGCTGGCATATTGCCAAAGCAGCAATTTCCCCTTTAATGTTCCTTAAAATAATTGAGGACACTTCTTCAAACTTGCGCATCAACCTTGTCCCCAAGGCAGAGGCTGTCCCTTGTTCATTTTGAATTTGTTTGAACACTTCCGGAACAGTGTCGGTGTACCATGCGTAGTGGTATAAACTGCAACAAAGATTGTGTGCCAAGTGGCACAGTCCTCTAGGGAGGGAACCATCCCAGACGGCAAGCCCATTGTGAGAATTATCTGTTTATCTTGGGGCCCCATATGGGGAAACACTGCTTCTAGCTGATTTATTTTTTGTGCAATCCAGAACTGACTGTTCTCCCATTCGGTGGGCACTTTACCCATTATTGAATGGACAGTTTGCCGATTTATTCCTGTTACGGACAAATTATTTATAGCTGGAGCAGCCCTCGCTGGGGCGGTGTTTAGTGACCGCATTAAGAATTGTATTAAACGTCTATATATATATATATATATATATATATATATATATATATATATATATCAACAAGAATATTGTATAAAGTACACACTTCTGCTACTTGCATATTTTGTAAATTTGGATGTGGTGTGTATGTAGCCATTGATGCCCATGTATGTCCATCATTGCTTAAAAGACCTAGTCTAACATGTTGTCTTACATGTGGAAGGGTGCCTTCAAACCAATTTTGCTGTTCTTGATAAGTTAGAGGTATCTCTAAATATTGGTATACTTTGTACCTCTGGGGTGCATTCACAATTGTGTTTGCATGAAATGTATGTGGGTCTGTGTCTATTGCTGAAAAGTTGACCCAAATGTAGAATGCTTCTTTTCTGTATGAATTGTGTGCCTCTACCACAAATTTACCATCCCCACCCTCATCTGTTAATCCATTAGCTAGTGATAATCTGTGCCTGGTTGTCTGTAGTTTTTTGTTATTTCTGCTGGTCTTGCCATACCAAAAACATAAGGATCAGTGTAGGAAACATCAGCAGGGGAGTCATTTTAAGGTTCAAGCTTGGACAACCTACAGCCTAGGATAGGTGCTACCTATTTAGCTGAGGAAGATATTTCACTAATATCATGGATGTTCCCATGTAATGGTAATTAGGGTGCCTTTATCATGTGAGAGACAGAGATACTCAGGAGATCTGTTAAATTAGTGCTTGACCAGCGTTGGTGGCACCATGCCATAGATCTCTTACCTTGAGGTTAAGACTGCTCGTTTTGGGCAGCAGTACCACTATGGTAGGTGACTGAGTCGGTCCCACACTGGCTGGAGCTGTCAGCCTGACCTTGTCAGCTAGCTAGCAGCACGTCGCCAAAACCTGAGAAATAAAGATGATTTTTGGGAGCCTAAACGCATAACACTTTGACTCCTCAGGGAAGTCATGGTTGACCGAAAGTACCCCTTTCTCTCACTTACACAGCGTCATACACATGCACAGGCAGACAAAGAGATGAAGGACAAGCTACAATGCATTTGTTGAAATGACTGCATTCTATGATAAAAGACATGAGCTGCGATTATTAAGGAAAATGAAACATAGTACAGTAAGGAATGTGATCATTAGGGAGAAACAGATAAACAGTCCCAACATCCTGGAATGAACATGTGTATGAAAATTCCTACCTACACCCTGTTCTCTAAAATGAGAGCATAGCAGTGTTTGCCTTTTCTGCCCATCGCAGCTTTATGGAAGGAGCCCTGACCCCATACCTGAGAGATAGTCCAGGGTCTTGCCTGTTGGTCTCCTTTGCAGTCCACCCGGTTGACAGGAAAGATAAGGCCAAGCTCAGCAAAGCTGCAACAAAGTGGTGCACAGCATAAGATAGTGTCTCTAGCTGGAATGTCCTCTCTAACCTCCTTTAGCCATGTGTAGTATTTATAATAACAAAATGTGTTATGTTTTGAGAACAGGTCTGACATGATTATGTATCCATAACTTCGTACTCTTGTAGTGGCAATACTTAGTAAAGTAATATAACAGCCTGTCACTGCGCCCTTTCCTCAGGATCTGCACGTTGCTGAACAAGGGGCCCACCTCCCGGCAACCCCAACTCAGAATGCTGTTATAGCGCTGACTTTTGGAGGTGCCAGGTGAGGGGAAGGGAAATTAGGAAGGGGAACTGCTGGGAAGGAGTTCTGAAAAACAAGCAGGTTAAGACAATTCACATTTAACCACATTAGAATAATAACTGTCACAATCCAAGACTATGGCCCTCAGTACAACCATGGTGGTCAAAGACCGCAGGGCTGTTTTGGAGGTTGCACTGCAAACAGGCTGGCGGTGCAATCTCGGGTATTAGGACTGCGGCGGAAGTGCTGCGGTCGTACCGCCGGGACTGGCGGTTTTCCACCACGTTGGTCCCGGTAGATACAATCCTCCAGGGCAGCGCTGCTTGGCAAATGACTGAAGACTTGGAATGCGCCAACAAAGATTCATTCGGTATCACCAAAAAATACGTCTATTGAGACTCCTAAACAAAGAGAGCCAACACAAAATGTCATAAATCTATACATATGTCTCACTCATGTGTTTTGCGCGCTTACTTATATCATTAAACAGTTCTGAAAGTGAAATTGTTAAACGCGTGCTGTCTCTTTCCCGTAATGTTGAGTTTTTAGTAGGTATGCGCAACAATGTTTCAAAAGGAGAATAGAAAAGATCTCCAATACAATGTTCAATGATTTGTTGAATTAGGCTTTACCTTTAAATATGTTACAATATCAAAACTGTCAACTGTATCCACTACTTCGTCGAAGTTCCCGATAGCAGACAAAGTGTGGATACAATTGTATCTGAGTATAAATGCCGGTCTCTGAATTCACGAGGAAAGACCCCGTCTTTTAACCTTAGCGCTGAGAATACAACCTACTCGTAAATGTTTGTATCACGGAGAGTTCAAGACGCCTCAGCTGCTCCTCGGTCGAAGTCCTCAAAATAGTGGGCACGTGTGGCAGGGTGTGGCTGGTATTTATAGGCCTGCCACACCCCAAGATGGCCGCCGCCCAAGAGACACTGGAATTTGTAGTTTCCTCATGAAACTGCATTAAAACTCAGTATATTACAATGATAATGACAGCTTAACCACCATCGACCTGACCCTGCAGCCACATGAGCTCTGCCACAAGGGTGATGTCGAGGACTTACCTTAGCGCATGAGGGAACAATTAAGAGAGGCACCAAAACGGTACTGCAAATACGCGAAGAAGTACTGGTGGGAGCACTGGTAGGGGCAGGCCCTAGACCACGCGATCCCTTACACCTGACACAGCCTCTGGCAGAGCACAGAACGAAATGTATACAAACTGCAAATAAATGTGGAACGCAAACAAAATGTGTTTTCTAAGAATGGCAGCTGATAAAGTTTAAAAGCAACAAGCTGAAAATCTAGCTTTAGTAAAATATAATAAAATGAATAAAAGCAATTACAATGTGTGTGCCTTAAAAACACAGGCTACGGGCCTAAAGACTATACTATGGGTGCCCAACTTAATTGCTAAAATGTGAACCTATGACAGTGTGAAACTTGAATTAAATGAAAGTCGTGGCTAAATAGAGAAAATAAGTGAAACAATTATTGGCAAAACCAGTGGGTCTGGCTTATAACTTAAAGTGCTGGATGATTCAATATACCCAGAAACTCATCCATCTATCATTGCATGCAATCACTCATTAGCCATGCACTCATTCCCTCCTCATTGCACTTGTGCATCTACTCATCCACCCAGCAACCTATTCCTTCATTTACCCACTCACCCATCCACAACACCACACCCACATATCAAGTAACCAATTGATGTCATTGGCCAGACCTATTGGTTTTGCTGCTAGCTTTTGAGTCCGTGAGGGTGTTTCTGGCAATGTGTGACTCTAGGTAGTTTGAGATTGTTATTCTGTAGGTGGTATGAGGGCTATCGGCAGTGTGTGATAATAGTCTGTAAGAGGTCTGAGAGTGCTACTTGCAGTGTGCAATCGTGTCTCTTATGAGTGTGGTACTGCTCTTAGTAATGTTAGACTTCAAGTACTGTGTGATTGGTATTCTGTCTAGGGTGCTAGAATGTATTTAATGTTGTGTTACATCTAATTCTTAGAGGGTTGTGAAAGTGTTGTCAGCATTTAGGGCATTTTGCTATTCAATCAAAAGGGCTGTAAAAGTTCCCTGTGTTCCCATTAATGCTATGGCTGAAGACACACTATTTCTTTCACATTGTTAACCATTTAACAATGGACCTGTCTTACGTTAGAAACAAAGCTGAAGCAATTGTTTCTGAGGGAAGACCTCTTTCTCTGCTTGTGGGCCTCAACAGTCCGATTTGCCTATTGAGGCAACTCAGGGAATAGTAAAAAGAGCTATTAATGAACATAGGGCCAGATGTAGGAAGGTTCCCTTTTGCGAGTTGCAAATTGCGAGTCCCAGCGACTCGCAATTTGCAACTCGCAAAAGGGAATGCAGAAAGGTGTCTCAGACACCTTCTGCGACCCGCTATGGGGTCGCAACGACTCACCTCATACATATTTATGAGGTGGGTCGCAGTTTGCGACCCCATAGCGAGTCTAGGCACTCACGGGGATGGTGGCCTGCTGGAGACAGCAGACCACAATGTCCGTGACTGCTTTTGAATAAAGCAGTTTTTTTTTTTCTTTTTGCAGCCAGTTTTCCTTAAAGGAAAACGAGCTGCAAATAGGAAAAATACCGAAACCTTTTAGTTTCGGTTTTTTTCAGAGTAGGCAGTGGTCCATAGGACCACTGCCTGCTCTGAAAAAATATTTTTGTTTGCATTCACAAAGGGGAAGGGGTCCCATGGGGACCCCTTCCCGTTTGCGAATGAGTTACCATCCACTTCAAGTGGATGGTATCTGCGAGTTGATTTGCGACCGCTTTCGTGGTCACAAATCAACTCTACATCGCGATGCGGTCGCAAATAGGAAGGGCACACCCCTTCCTATTTGCGAGTCGGAAACACATTTTGCGAGTCGGTACCGACTCGCAAAATGTGTTTCTGCATCGCGTGAGGCCTTTTGCGCCTCGCAAATGGCGGTTTTCGCCGTTTGCGAGGCGCAAAAGGCTACTTACATCTGGCCCTAAGTTGTCTATCTATTTCCTTTCAAGAACCCCTGCCACGTGGTTACTGGCTTGATTTCGCCAACATCCCCCACAACACAAAAAGTGGCTCTCCCCACACTTAATGTACAAAACAGGTTATTTTAAATGGAATCAGACCTTGTTTTGGAGACTATGGGCCAGGCAGAGACTGCTGGGCGTCAGTCGTTGGAATTTAGCCACTGATGTCCCAGGGCCAGGTCTCCTATGACCCTGGAAACGGCGTCAAGAACAACCCCTACTGCACTTAACTCTCAGGGTAGTCAAAGCAAGCAGGCACAGGCTTCCCTGGGAGGTAGTGCGGATTTTTTCTATCTCAACAGTTAACCGACAGACACAATAATCTTAATGCCCATCCCAGTGTTTGCCTTTACAAGAAAGAAAGCACTTTCATCACATAGTTATTCAAAATGCTGCACACTTCAATGAGCACACAAGCCAGTGTTCCACAGTGTAATCCATGGTAGATTTAACATCTGCCCACTCCCTCTATGCTCCCTCCTACGTATTCCCACTAGTGCAAGGTTTCCCCTCTCACTGGCAAGTCAGTAGTAGTCTAAGTCAGGCTCGGTTGCAGTTATTGTATGCCTACAGTCCAAGTGTACTTAGTCTTTGAGTTATCTTGTGGTAGGCACTATAGGCCTGATTACAACTTTGGAGGAGGTGTTAATCCGTCCTAAAAGTGACGGTAAAGTGACGGATATACCACCAGCCGTATTACGAGTTCCATAGGATATAATGGACTCGTAATATGGCTGGTGGTATATCCGTCACTTTACCGTCACTTTTGGGACGGATTAACACCTCCTCCAAAGTTGTAATCAGGCCCTATATCTTGAGTCCTTCTGGTGCTGTCATGTACAAGGGTAGCCCTCCTGCGCACTCAGCAGTAGCTGTGATGAACCATTAAGTCTTTAATTGGGTGTCTAAGCCAGGTGGGTGCCACATCTGGCAGCAGGCCCTCCCAGTCCATGCTACAGCGATCATGGCACCAGGTCACATGCAGATGTAGGCATGTGCTTGGCCAAGGCAGTCTTCAGTGATGCACCTCAACTGGAACAGTCTACATCCTGTGAGTCAGGCAGTTGGCTGTCTTGGAAAGTGGTGGGCCCACGCAAACCAGAGGTAGGTGCAGCCCTGACAGGGCTACAACAAACATGCTGTAGCAGCCAGAGATGGACTGATGAGGAGCACATTGTCATGGTTCCCGACAGGAATTGGAATGGGAGTTTAGGGGCACCCACAAACACTAGGGTCACCTCTAGATTGCTTGTGAGCAGTTCACAGATTCCTGGCCACTGAGTCACTGTGGAAGTGCTGGACCTCACTCCTCCTGTACAGCCTCCCCTCCTGCAGGGCTACGCAGACCCCTTCCCTCTCTCAGTCGGTAGACAGGCTTCTTGGGGCTTTAGGGCAGGCCCACAGCTTCTCCAGTAGAAAAGTCAGGCTTCAGGTGATGTCCCTTCATCTTTGGGAGACTAGTTGTCACGCAGACATGAGCGCTGTTTGCACAACAGTCGTTAGAGTACTCTGTGTGGCACTCACTTCCTCAGTCTTAAAATACTTGGACTGAAACAAAGTGAGGTGGTTTTGGTCCCGCTTTTACACCCAGCTTCCAGACAAGGGAGGTGGCATCATTGTCTCAAATTGTAGAGCTATGCTGGGGTTATACTCCATTTAAGTGTCTTTTCCAGGCTGTTCTCCAGTCATGGCTTTTGGGTAGAGTGATCCTTCTCACAGCAGTTAGCCCTGGGGCTATCTCTATCCTGAAGCACCCAAAACAGAGGTACATAAAGGTGGTACTGACTTTAGTCCTCATCCTCCACCTTGTTCTAGGCCAGGTATATTCAAAATGGATTCCAGTGGGCGCCATTATTCTTATTCAATCACACCGTGCATGTGCAGCATTGAATACAGAGTAATGTACTTTACACAAAAGAACCTCAGTTCTAAACTTTCATTGCATGTGTCTGTCGTTTGATTGTTTCTTGTGCATTTCCATAGGCACTGTTTTGATTATTGTTATTTCCTTTTTTAAAAGGATTCGCTGAACAACAATGGAGATTCAGCCCCTCAAAAGGCAACCTGGCAGGACACACTGCTCCATACCTCTTCCTCCTCATCATCCTCTTCACATAAGGGTGAGTGTGCACATCGGTAGTCACGCGGTGAAAACGAAGCCCAGGTAACCTAAAAGGTGGCCTTTAGGTTCAAAAGATAAGAATGGAGGTGGAATATGAAGAAAGTGGAGATACAGAGAGAGAATATTTTGGGTAAGTAAATATAAGGGGAAGAGATGTAAAGATAAGGTGGTACAGAAATAGAGAGGAGACAAAGAGAAAACTGGAAAGGTAACACACACCGACATACAGTAGCAACTCTGTGCTTATGGACAAAAGACATGAACAGGAAGAGTAGCAGTTTTTACTTTACCAAACACTTTGGAACAATTTTCCTGATCTGCATGTGCCACATAAAAAGTGGTACTGACGCCTGGTGGACCTTGAAATGCTTCATGCAGAATAGTCAACAATGGAAAAAATATGTGGGTATCTAAAAATCTACTTTTCCATGTTGGTTCTCAGAAGGACATCTTAAGCAAGGCTACAGAAACATGCTGAACAGATGAACACCAAACTGGTCATGAAGACAGAATACAGTGCCTTCTGTTCTCTTTTTTTGTGTTTTGGTGCAAATGTATTGAGGAGTTTTTTACATCAATCCCAAAATGTGAGGCAGTACAGGTATGGAGATGGCAACTGTTCATAAACATAAAATTCAATTTCAGACTTTAACTGCTGATCATTTTGCCCATATAAATGGGAAAACCATGTGATGACAAGATGAGCACACCCATACTACCCCCCTCAAAAGGAGAAACAATATTATATTTGATTAATCAAGTTGGGTATCAAAATCTTAGGCAACCTTTGAAAATCTAAGAATGAGTGAGTGATTCTCAACTGAGTCTGTGCAACAAGGCCTGTTCTCAAACCAAAAGTCAACAATAAATGACACATTTTTTTCAAAAAAGAATATAAGGGTGGCAAAAAAAAGTTAAAAAGCCAAATGAAATTGCTCGGCAAAACTGTATCTTAGAAACCTTCATCACAAATTCAATAAAATCATTTAAATTAAAAAAAATTATTTAGAGGTAAGTAACTGTATAAAAACTAAAAAAGTCTCTGAAATTGACCGTTGATGGTTATAGGAACAAATGGAAACACAATGCACCCAAGGACAAAGTAGAACACAAAGAAGCAGAGTGTTCAAGTTTGATAGTGTGGAGCTTTGCATCACAAAGATTTTGTGTATATTCCTATTGACAACTAAAGCTATTCCTATATTTATATTAATATCTATGGAGGAAATGTCCACAGACCACAGCCAAACGTAAATAAATAGCTTCATGAATAAATGAATAAAATTGTTGCAGGAACAAATAATTCACTCAAAAACATGCAGTAAAAACATTGCGGTTGGGTAGTAAGATCTATAATATATCATGTAAATAGTGTCGGAAAGACTAGATGGCATCAGTGGTACTGCTGCCTCAGTAATACTGTTGGGGACTTACAGTGGCATCCTGAAACTTGAGGGGGGCCCCTGCAAAGTAAATGTCTTGTGTTTGTCCTAGCCCTGAGCATTTCAGTCTGACGTTGTTCTGACTGGATAAGCTGTATCCTTCTGATGCATATATTAGGCAACTTTTGTTTTTCTTTTGAATGCAGCATTCCAGGTGAGTGCATGTGTTTCCTTTCTCTCTACCCACTGTCGTACTTCCCAGATCCCCTAGGACTCTCCCACCCCCCCTCTTTTTACCCATGTCTATGAGCTGCTCTGTTCTCTGTCCTCTTAGGCGTCCTGATGATGCCCACAGCACTCCTCATTTAATTATTATTATTAATTTATATATTTTGTTATTTTTTCTAGCATGGCTTGGATGCTGGAAAGAACTGTTGTGCTACATCCTTGCTTTCTCATGCACCGATCTACTTGTTTGCTCTTTCTTTAAATTTAATTTACCGGCCTAACATGGCCATTCGCAATTAAAAATGGCTGCCTGTGTTATGACACATGAACAATTGGAGTGCATGCTTGCAAATCGCCAGCCATTTTGGAATGGGTTTTCTTTAACAGGAAGTCTTTCCAAGATTACTAGCCATGTGTGCTCATGCGTCGTGCAGCAAGCAAGCATTGACTAAGCCAACATGTTAGCATTTCCAAGCCATCTCTATTCGTTGTGTGAAAGTATGTTTTTTTAAAAGCAACCCCTGTCCTTTCAAGGGACAAAGACTCCTTTTTTTTAAACTAATGGTGGTATTCAGTTAATGGCAGTGCTTTAAATGGGCCGGTACTGTCCGGTACTGAGTACCGGCACTTTTTTATTTTGAGAGGTAGAGTACCGCCACATCTCAAGAAAAGCGTAATACTTTTAATTGGAGATTACCGGCACTTCTCGGAAACAAGCAGGTACTCTAGCACAGAGTACCTGCACTTTAAATTTTCCATTTCAAGCACTGGTTAATGGTACTGGGGAAAGCGTTCAGTTGTCCTCCGGACCACAATCTGCTCCTCCTCCCAAAACTGGCAACCCTTGTGGAAGTTGTCCCAAAAGCTTTCACTTTGCGAATGCCTTCTACCTCTTTTGCGGAGTCATGAACAGATCAAGGGTCTGTGAATGCAACTGTGGCTGCAAAGCCTTGATAAACTTCAAACATAGCACAGTGACCCACAAAGAAGAAGGAGTGCCCATTACACACACCCTTTCCTTTTGGGAATTTTTAGAACTCTCAAAGTGCAAGAGAACTGTGACTCTCAGATTAAGACCTATATTTTGCAGCCATAAAACCAGCGATTTTGCCACTTGCAGGCTTTGTGACCGCAAGCATGCTTTGTGTTTCAGGCCTTTTGTTCTGTAACAGTTAACATCAATAATCAAAAATCTTCTTCCAGTTTAAACTGCCCAGCATGTTCTTTCAAAAGACATTCTTTGTGATTAGCTGACCAGTACTAACTAGATATTCTAAGAAAGATCTGTTAATCCCCTTTCTGCTAAAAGCATATTTTCAAAGTAGCAAGTTAAAAAACATAAGCATCCCCGCCTTCAGACTGTTTTTTTTGTTTTCTTTCCTTTTATTTCCACTACTCTCCACGTGGTACATAACGTAATTCAATCTACTGCTTTCAGTAAGCAGTTCCTGATTGAAAAGCATATTGGTTGTGGATGTCCCATACTAAGTCACGCAGAAACATGTATTATGCAAAATAAATCCCGGGTTTTGTGGTTTAAAGTCTAGTAATCCCATTATTGTGGTTCTGGAGACATTCATAACACTATGGTTTGTGGAAGGACTGAACAGTGCTATACACGTGTTGTCTAGTCCCATCTGGCAATTCTAATCTCGGGCTTTCAGATATCATTGAGGGAGATTGTTTTACTTTGAAACTGATGAATAGTTTAATCTTAGCCGAAGCCTGTGGTCAGGCTACGCTTCACTCTGAATTTACAGAGGAGGGCTCCCATTTCCGGCCCCTCTTTCCCTTTTTAAATTGGGCGCCATCGAACCCTCAGCCGGCCGCGAGAATACCCATCATTTAGCTTCTGTGTATATGAACATATGTTTAAAGCATGGGCTGTACGTGCGGCACGTATAGAAAGTTATAGACCCTGCGACAAGTTAATACTGCCTTCAGGCTTACGATAGGCCAAAGTCGCAGGACGAGGATAATATTGCTCTACAAGGCAATGTAGACTTCTCTATGGGTACAAAATATTGTCTGCCCCATCCCTCTACTTCTCTCGCTTTCCCTGTCCCTCCCTGTGCCTCATCTATACCTCTCCCCACTCTCGCGATTCCCCTCACTCTATTATTTATTGCATCTCTCGCACTGTCGCTCTCTGATTCAACCCTCCGCCCCCCTCCGCTCTCTCCGCTGCCCCTCGCTATCCTTGTAAGTGAAAGAGAGAAAGGGCAGCGGCCATAGGGGTATACAGTGTGCATGGCGCCGTGTTGTGCTGAGCACAGATCGGAGGAAGAGAGACTGGAGACCAGAGAGATAATGTTTGAGGGGAAACACTGGCCCTGTAGTATCCAGTCAATATCTGCCTGGGCGGAGCGGATGTCTCACTAGTGGCTTGGCCAGGAAATGTCTCTGTGGGCTGGGGCCATTCCTGCCTGAGCGGTGCTTGGCGCGTGATGGAGCATGCATCCAAGGTACTGCCAGGCAGTGAAAGGCCTCAGGTGGCTTACACTTCTTCCTTGCATATTCTAGTTTTTACAGAAACCAGATCCTTGTCCCTCGACTATGGTCTGTTCTAGATGAAAGAAATCTGCAATGAACAAAGACCATTGAGTTCACGCGTGTGTTGAACACGATTTAAACTTGTTTATTCTGTTAGTAACGTGAGGTGGATTTGTAGAGTGCTGCTTGTCACCATTGAGGGGATCCAGGCACTGAGTGGGTGAGTGTAGGCGTGTGGAGAGGCTGGGTCTGAGAACAGGCAATCAATCTTGATGGTCCCACAAGAAGACTAATTGAAGTGGTAAGGCTGGGCCTGAGTTCACGCAGTCTTGATGGTCCTGCAAGATAACTAATTGAAAAGCCAGGTCTTCAGTTTCTTGCAGAATTTCTTGCACCAAGTATGTATTGTGCTATGAGTACACACACACACCCACACACACACACACAGCAAGGAGTGCACATATTAAAGGCGTAGCATCAAGCCCACCTCGTACAGCACTGAGTGCACATACAGTGAGCACATAATGATCACCGAGTACTTATACGCCAATGAGAAAACATGCCATTGAGTACCTCGCCAGCACCGAGGGGAGTCGCAGCCTCGAGGCGGATACAGACAGGTGTAGCGCTGAAACCAGAGCATGCTCACCACTGAGTGCATATGCAGCATTGAGTACCGAGGTCTGAGATGCTGTGCAAAGTTATAGCGTAGCACCTATTCAATCGTGCAGGCCCCGAGTACCTACTCAGCACCAAGTACACATACAGCAGGGCCAGCGCACATCACTGAGTACCCCTACATCAATGTAAACATACACATCACTGAGGGCATATACAGCACAGAGTGGAGGCAACGCACCGAGTCCGTCCCTCATGGACGGTGCTGAACCGAGTGCACAAACAGCACTCAGTGCATACAGAGGACTCAGCGCAGAGGACATCTTGTACAGCACCGAGAAGCACAAAGCGGAGGCACTTGCCGGAGCCCATCGCATGTAGCAGTGAGGACATACTCTGTCCTATCTAAAGATAAGACGCACAACACGCGTGCGCAGACGCCGCGCTCCGCAGAGCCTGCCTCAATTCCCTCTTTCGGCAGAGATAATTTCGATTAAATATGTATGCGCTGAATTAGGGCATGAAAGAGCTTCGGGAGCATTAATCCTCTGCCTGCAGAGGCGCGGCTATAAATAGTATCACAAAATGGAGCGAACGCGCAACTGAACCATTCTGTGCTGTCCAGACCGAGACTGCCCAAGCCTGTGAGACACGCTTGTGCTAATGTGACCTCTAAAGAAAAGGGTCTGGCCTGTGTGAATTTGTGCCAGTGTGCCTGTACAGAAAGAGGTCGGGTCTCTGCCAGGGTGACAGCTACACAAAGAGGCAGGTCGTGTAGTATTGTGACTTATACAGAAAGGACTGGGGCCTGGGCCAATATGACCTCTACAGAAAACGCCGGGCTTATGTCAGTGTGACCTCTACAGAAAAAGGTCGGACCTCTGACCTCTACAAAAAAGGGTTGGGCTTATGTCTCTGTGACCACTACAGAAAAGAGTCGTTCCCTTCTCAATATGACCCGGAAAACGTGATGAGCTGGTGTCAATATGACCTCTATAGAAAGGGGTCCGTTCTTTGTCAGTATGCCTTGTATAGAAAAGGTCTTATGTATGCCAATATCACTTATGCGTAATCATCTCCGGTCTTTGTCAATGTGACCCTTAAAGGAGTTGATTCCTTGTCAATATGACCTCTACAGACACGGATCAAGCAGATTCTATTTGACCCCTAAAAAGGTTTGCATCTATGGCAATATGACCTCCATAGAAAGGGATCGGGTCGGTGATCATATAACCTCCTACAAAGGGTCCGGGTGTGTGTCAATGCCTCATGGTGACATCTACAGAAAGGGTATATAGTCTGTATCAATCTAACCTCTAAAAATATGGTTGTGACTCATTGATTTTCTTGCTGCCTCCAAAAATTGTTCTGTCCTGTTCAAATGTGACCTCTTACAAAAAGCTTCGCTTCTGTGTTCACGTAACCACAAAAGAAGGGGGTCGGGTTTGAGATACTGTGACTGAAAGAGCGTCTGTGTTTTAAATGCTGCTTTTCTTTCATTTATTTTTAATGTGGGTGATGTGTGACAGTCTATTCCGGACATTTTGCAGAGAAATGGTATGTTTATGCTTCATGCAACATCCATAAAAAATCTTTTAGATCAAAATAGGACCTCACATATAAGAAATGGGAGGGTGTCACAGTTATTAGCAGAAATATTAGTGAGCTGCTGCCATGTTACAATATTGAAAACACAACACTATCCCTGAATATTAGATGTAAAGACTTTTAAATTTGGACAAGTGTACCTGTGAATTGTCACCAGCCTGGTCAAAGAAGGCATGGACAAGTGACTAGGGTGTGCCAAGACGTGGGTCCCTTGCTTGCTGCGCCACTGGATTCAAGCTAGCCTGGCTGATGAAGAGTGATACCTTGAAACCGTTCCCAGGATGCTTGAATCTTGTCCAGGGAGGACTTGGCTTGGCAGTTCGGGCTGGACTGCTCCCATTGGGAGCAGGGTCAAGACTGATTTGCATATAGCTGAGTCCGAACTGGGGTGACGTGGCAAGCAACATAACAATGGATTAAACCTAGATCTGTAACTGGGGGTGAGTGTTTGAAAAGCTTCAACACTCCATCCATCTTTTTTTTTGTGATATTGCATTGTGCGCCGTAAGTGGCTAGGGTATGCCAAGACATGGGTCCCTTGCTTTCTGTGCCACTGGATTCAAGCTAGCCTGGCTGATGAAGGGTGATATCCTGAAGACGGTCCCAGGATGCTTGAATTCTGTCCAGGGAGGACTTAACCTGGCAGTTTGGGCCCGGACTGCTCCCATTGGGAGCCAGGCCAAGACTGATTTGCATATAGCTGGGTCCAAACTGGGGTGACGTGGCAAGCAAAATAACAATGGGTTAAGCCCACATCTGTGACTGGGGGTGAGTATTTGAAAAGTTTCAACACTCTGTCCATCATTTTATTTTGTGATAGTGCCTTGTGCGCCCTAAGTGGGAAGGGTATGCCCAGACATGGGTCCCTTGCTTGCTGCACCACTGGATTCAAGCTAGCCTGGCTGATGAAGGGTGATACCTTGAAACTGGTCCCAGGATGCTTGAATCCTGTCCAGGGAAGACTTGGCTTGCCAGTTCGGGCTGAACTGCTCCCGTCGGGAGCAGGGTCAAGACTGATTTGCATATAGCTGGGTCCACACTTGGGTGACGTGGCAAGCAAAATAACAATGGATTAAACCCAGATCTGTGACTGGGGGTGAGTGCTTGAAAAGTTTCAACACTGTCCATCATTTTATTTTGTGATAATGCAAGCTGAAACTGGATGATCATAAATGCAAAGCTGCACTACACAGGGCCCCTCAAAATGCGTTTGGCCCAGAGCCCTCTTAAATCCTTAAGATGTCCCTGTGATGGGCAGCCTGGACTGCGTTTGGCTGCTGGCCCAGGCCCTGCAGACCAACCGCTCAGTACAGTCCCTCTTGTATCACTCTCTGCTATTGCTGAATACAGCTGCAATTACAAAATGTTTGCTTACAAGGCATGCATTCTAACATAATATGTGCACCTTTTAATGTAACAAAGTAGAGATTATATATTGTAGGGCCCAATGTTAACAAATCATACCATCTAGTGACAAAACTGTATCTTAGTCAGTGTAATCCAGGACCAAGAAGTGTACTATTTTGGATCACAAGGTTAAAATAATTTGGCAGTGGGGGCCTGTGCAGCTATTATTATTATTGGCCATGATTCAGTGTGTCCTTATAGATTTGTTTCACATTTTTTCATTATGATGCATTCAGATTATGTTTCTATATATGTTGATAGAGCTGAAAGCTAGTCCTTGAAACACATAAAAACATGGCTTCCCCTGTTTTCCGTAAACCCTCTCGAAAAACCAGGAAGTGGTTATTTTGTCAGAAATATGCAGGAAGGAGAATTGATTTGGGGTGTTTTCCATTTTGAATTGCCTCTCCACCCTGTTCTGCAGACACAGCCCTTATCTGAGATGATGCTCCTCACAGCAGAATAGTCTCCAGCCTGGGGCATCCATAAAAGAGGCACAAAGAAGTGTGAAATATCTGCACCTGGTTATAAACAGCCACAAGCAGTGATGTAATGAGGCCCTCCCGCAGCCCCTGCAGTGAGGGGAAGAGGGGGAGAAGTGAGGGGGGCGGAATGCGTGCAATGCATGGAATAAGAAATAAACACTCAGGAAAGTCACTCTGCTTTACCAAGCAGGCCCCTGCAGTGTAGCTGGGGTGGGGGGGAGTGAGGGCTACCATTCAGGGTCCCCCACATCGAGCCCATTCTGCAGGGAGGCCACATCATTTTGCTTCACGCCACTGGCCACAAAGATATCGATCAGGTAAGAGACAAAAGTCTGGTTCATCTAAAAGACCCCTCTCACTCTGTATAACAAAGACTTGCGTCCCCTTCTTCCCCACCATCCACCAAGAGGCAGTGCTACAGGAAGACTAGTCAGGAGCCCCTCTCAGCAAAAGGGCCTAACTGAGTTTCTATGGGAGTCTTGTCTACTTTGCCCTCACTTCACTGTCTAGGTCTACTCCCCATCTCTACACCTTCACTCTCCAGGCAAGCTACATCACCCCCATCTTGTGTATGGGAACCGGTTAGGGGCTTTCAAAATGGAACCCACAGGCCTCAATGACTCTGCTTTGCTTATACGTACAATGTATACACTACAAAGGTGACAAATATGCAAAACATACACTTGGGTGGGATTAGGTGACATACCAGGTATAAATCTGACTGCTTATTGGCAATTAGCCAGTGCCAAATAACTAATTTATAGTGAGTGACTGAAAACATTTTTAATTACAGAATAGTGAGAGAAGATTTTTAAAAGAGACCTTTGCTTTTTTCAATGCCAACTCTCCTTGTGCAGCATACTTACTCTGTACCAAGGTTGGGATATTCCAGACTATGTTTAAAAGGTATGTCCTAGGCGAGGTACATAACATGCTAGGGCTGAATGTTTAAATGATGTGTACACACAGAATCCCATGTTTAAGCTGTCTGCCCCGGACATGGAGCACTATGTATAATTTTGTTTCTTTCTACAGCTTACATCCTACGATTGCATGCGATGTCAGAAAGCCTCCTACCACTATACTGCTAAAACCCTGCATGAAAAAGTGGCATTGACTTACTTCAGCTTGATTCCTCTTTCCTTTTCTGGAGTGGCCCACTTCTTACTTTCCATCCCCTGCATGCCTTCTATTTCTGAGTATAGCCTCCTCTCAGCCTCATGCTTGTTTGCCTTAATCCTTCTTATTGTCATTCTGCAGTTGACTGATCCCTCATTTCATAGATCACAACCTCCACACCTTTAAAACCCCATCCCTCTAACCTAACATTATCTAAACTCCTGCAGCCTATCTAGCTCACCAACCATGTACCTAAAACCACATAGCCTCTACTAATCATTACCCCCAACTGGTATTAATATAATCTATCACAAAGTAACTGGAGTAAATGCATGCAGTTGTTTCTTGAGAGCACACCACCGATCAAATAACCACTGGATTAACCTCCAACATTGGGTTTTGGAGAAGTGTGCTACGCGCCGTAAAGCACTTCAATGTCTCATTAGTGGTAGAAAGCACTACATAAATAGAATTACTTACACCAATGCAACTAGCGCTACACATATACCCTTAGTTGTGCATGCACTCAATGAGTTCAGGCATCATTCATTGCATTATATGTAGTCAGTGCTGTGCAAGGCAATCTGTGCTGTTCATGGATTTGGTGATACTGGTACACATGTACTCAATGTCCATGTGCTTGGTGATACACATGTACTCAGTGCTACATATTTCCCAATTGCTGCATTTGTGCTCATCGCTGCACATGTCTTTCTGTAGCGCTCAAATTTGCACAAACCCACCCTTTTAAGGACCCTGATCTTTAGAGTTTATACTGACCCAGACTTAATCCCTTTCTCTTACTTTACCTAGGACCATGCAAGAAGTATTCACCCTACCTATTGTGTTTAGGATTAAAGTAAGGCAAATGACAATATAAACTGCAACAGAGAGAGATCTGTCCCCATCCATATGACTTGAAGAAAGACAGCTATTAAACAGCGGCAGCCACTACAAATCTCGAGATGAGGACAATATTAAAAATGTTCTTTTTTAAAAAGTACCTGTCCTGCCACTGCCGCCAGCCGCCTCGCTCCTCTTCTCTCCTGATGGTGTTCCAGCAGTCCCTGGGACCCCAGCAGAGGCTCCCCATGCAATCCTGGCATTGCTCTAGTGCTAGATGTTCCTTCACCATTGCAGAGAAGCTGCCCATGCTAAGCATCCCTCTGTGGAGCTAGGGCCACAATAAGAGCCATCCCCAATAACTAGTCGGGTTTGGAGTTGGAGATTGTTAGAAATTGGGTCTCTAGTTGGCAGAGGTATACACCCTTGTCAAAGTAGGGACCACAGTCCTAGTCAGGGTAAGGCACAACACATCCCAAATTATCCTGTGCTCATCCTCTGGTAGCTTGGCACAAAGCAGTCAGGCTTAACTTAGAAGGCAATGTGTAAAGTTATTTGTGCAATAACTCATACATTGACACAGTGAACACACCACACAGGTTTAGAAAAATAGATAAGATTTATTTGAATAAAATAAGGTCAAAACGGTGTAAATCCAATGTACACAAGCAAAGTTATACATTTTTAAAGAATAAGTCCCACTAGAGCACTTAGAAACTCAATAGCTCCAACTGGGGCTACCAAGGCATTGTTGACAGAGTCATTCCCAATAATCTGACACCTCTGGCGCTGGTGACGAAGTCGCACGGACTCCCAGGCACAGTACCTTTGGAAACAAAGAAACAAAGATGTCGCTCGGAGTCATGGAGATGAAGTGTCCCTGGAACCAGTGTGGCGTCAGACCTTTACGGCGTCCAGGGAGTTGAGGCGTCGGTTTCATACTGCTAGGCAGGTGAGGTGAGGGATCGGTTCCGTCCAGTTGCAGACAGAGCTGGTGCGGCGTTGGTGGTGATGCGTTGGTTTCTTGTGACCCGGTGGGGTTGATGGATCCAGTCGGTCAATATGGGATGTGTCGACTTCACAGTGTTACGCTGATACTGCGTGATGTCAGTGGTGTCGCAGCAACATCGGACTTGCATTGCAGGCCGCAGTCGTTGCATGCAGCAATGTCCATGGAGCAGGAGCAGACTGCTGCGGTAGGGCTATCATCGCCGAGGTCCTTCCTGGCATCGCTGAAGTTGGAGAACTAGCTAAGAGCTAGTAGATTAAGACTTTGCTGTTCCTGAGACTTCAGAACAGGAGGCAAGCTCAATCCAAGCCCTTGGAGAGTACTTTTGGGGTAGGCAAAGTCCTTCCAGCACAGTCAGAGGCCAGCAGGCAGCAGGGCAACAGCAGTCCTTCTCAGCAAAGCAGTCCAGATGAGTCCTTTGGGCAGCCAGGCAGCTCCTCTAAAAGAGTTCAGGTGTAGATCCAGGAGTGGATCTGAAGTGCACACATTCCCCTTTCAGCCCAGTCCTGTCTGCCAGGATCCCTGTGGGGCGTTATCAGTCCTTTGTGTGAGGGCAGACCACTAGCCTTTGAAGTTCAAGAGAGAGCTCCTCCATCCTTCCTGCCAGTGAGAACCATTCAGTATGCAGATGAATGCACATGAGACTCTGGGCCTGATTTATGAAGTTAGCACAGCATTTACGTCATTCTTTGATGCAAAAGCAGCGCAAGCTTACAACCTGTAAGTTTGCACCACTTTGTCATCAAAAAATGATGTAAAGGCAGCACTAACTTTTCATAAATCAGGCTCTGAGTGTCTTGTGTTTATGGCTGTCTGGGTGGAATGCACAAGGGGGATTGTCAACCAGCACAGACCAAACGTGGACTGGAGATAGGGCTGTAAGGCATAGATGGCAGTAAGTGCAGAGAAATGCCCACTTTCTAGAAGTGGCATTTCTGAAATAGTAATATTAAATCCAACTTTACCAGAAAGCAGGATTTTCTATTACCATTCTGGCAATACTAAATAGGACAGGGCTACTCCTTACAGATCAGAATCTACCACTTAAAAGTATATGAGGGCAGTTCTAATGCTAGTCTATGAGCAGAGCAGACCTCACAGTAGTTGAAAATGAATTTATGAGTTTTTCACTACCATTTTTTTTTGTTGAATATTTTTATTAACATTTTGTTGTTTTACAGACAGTATCTTGGTTACGGCGTAATCATGTATTCATCTTGTTTATACTTAACAGTGTTAATATCACAGCTGTCTGCTCTTGTTTTGGTGGTTTCACCTCATTGTGCATTGAGTCTATAGTTCAGTCTTATGCTGGAACAGAATGTTTGTGTTAGTTTTTCTTGTTCGGGCTGTTCCACCTAATGGGCGTTATATCACTGTGTTATTCTTGGAACTATACAACAGGTTTACCTTGTATCAAACAATAATTAAACAGAACTTTGAACACGATGGCACTGTGTGGGGCGGTAATTACTTATGCAGGGGTAGGCCACACTCTGACTTTTCCAATGTATAGGGTGACGGTATTCAT
Source organism: Pleurodeles waltl (assembly GCF_031143425.1). Classification (NCBI taxonomy): domain Eukaryota; kingdom Metazoa; phylum Chordata; class Amphibia; order Caudata; family Salamandridae; genus Pleurodeles; species Pleurodeles waltl. Next base: position 782,945,365 of record NC_090442.1, on the reverse strand, counting down.
TGACTTTGTTTAATTTTGGGTGGATGGGGTGCCTCCCGTGTCCAGCCTGTCTACTACTCAATGCCCAAGGCAACATCCACTATTGTCCCCGCCCCATGTTCAATCTCGGTCTCGTTAATGTTCAATTTAGTCACGTTTTAGTAGGTGTGGTAATATCCCTCCCTTCCTACTGTCTACTTAGGTTCCCAGTTCTGTTGGTGTGCCCATACCTGTCCCCACTCCCCTCGCTATATTGTCCCAGCTCATCACTGCTACTTCCCATTCTGGGGCAATAGGGTGGCGGCGCAGTCCCTTCACCTCCTCGCTCTTCAGAACCTGCAGCTCGGCTCTGGTCCATGTCGTCACGTCTCGTCTACACTCAATCCGAGGGGGACGACCCGGTGCCTTCCAGCCCTTCGTAATCTGTCTCCTGTACAGAACCAGGTCCAGGTCCAGGAAGCGGCCCTCCACCCTCCCCCGTGGCAGGCCAGCCCCGAGGCCCAGTAAACATAAATCAGGGGTCGGAGTCAGGTTCATATAAAAAAACTCGATAGGTCAGACATCACCTTGACCCACCCCAGCTGGATCTCCGGACAACTCTATACCATGTGGTCGAAGTCTGCGTCTGCATCCTTACATCTAGGGCACATCGTGGGAGCTCCCCCATAAATTAATGATAGCCGGTGTGGGTTGAGGTACGTTCTGTGAAGATAATTGTATTGTATGTATCGCAGCCGTGTGTTGCGAGTGACTGTCCGAGGGTAAGCCAGAACTCTATTTCACTCTGTATCAGTCAGTTCCCTACCGACTGTCCTTCCCCATCTCTCTCTTAGAGGCCGCAGGGAGTCTAGTGCATCCTCAATTTGGACCCAATATAGTTTAGTGATTAGATGGGTCTCCTCTCCTGATGTCAATAGGAGATGCAACACCCTGTGGGTGACCGGCTCTGCATTTACCGTAACCCAGTGCACTTTTAGTGTATGCACCAGTTTACAAAACAGAAGGAACTGTCCCCGTGGGACTCCACCATTAACAAGGTCAGTGAAGGATCTCAGCACTCCCTCATGGAACAGGTCTCCAACTGTTTCTATTCCCGCTCTCTTCCATGGCCCGAGGCTCGTGCCCCCCTGGTTCTTCCCTCCCGCTTCAATCGCAAGAACCGCTAATGGTAGTGCCGGGGAGTATGGAGGGCCCACTCCAACCCTTTTCGCACATCTCCTCCAACACGCCGCCGCCACTCTTGTCATCAGGCTGTCTGTGTGGGGAGTGAGCTTCCTATTTGTCATTCGCGCGATGATCAGATTTATATCTTCATCTACGTGGATGGTGCACCTGTCTAGCTGACCCTTACCAGTAAACCAACCGGCCACCCACTGCAATTGGGATGCTAAGTAGTAGGCTTCGAAATCTGGGGCACCTAGGCCCCCCTGGCAGGTTGGCCTGCATAGTATCGAGAGCGAGGTGCGTCTCCGACCATCATCCCATATGAGTTCCCTGAGCAGGGTGTTTAGTTCACGAAACCATGCTGCTGGTATCGGGAGGGGCAAATTAGCAAAGTAATATAGGAGGCGAGGAAGCATGATCATTTTAGATAATGCTATTCCAGCCATTATCGTTAATTTCAAAGAACGCCAGAACCCAACAGAGGACTTCAGGGAACGCAGTGCTGTACCCAGGTTACCCCCGCGCAGGTCTGTCCTGTCATGAAATACTTGTATGCCCAAGTACTTGAAGGTTCGTGGGGCCCAAATCATATCCCCAGGGCACGCTGTCGGGCGCTCGCAACACAGCGATATGGGGAACCGAATGTTTTACCACGGTTGAGGCGTAGTCCCGATATAGTCCATAGTTTTCCAGCTTCCCTAGTGCCCATGGGAGACCCCTCTCCCCGTCTCTAAGGTAAATAAGTATATCATCGGCGTATAGTGAAATGACATGTTCGTGGTGTCCCCATTCCACACTTCTGCCCACGCCGTCTTATCGCATCTGGGACGCCAGAAGCTCAATGGCCAGAGCGAATAATAGTGGGGATAAGGGGCAACCTTGTCTGGTTCCCGTGTGAATTGGGTAGGTGTCAGACACTGTCCTACCTGTCTTTACTCTTGCCAGTGGTGACGCATATAGTAAGTCCACCCATTTTACCCAGCTCTCACCCATTCCCATACGAAGCATCACTGCCCTCAAGTAGTCCCATCTGATCGAGTCAAACGCCTTCTCAAAATCCACTGCGAGCAACACCCCCGATGCGGGCTTCGCACCATTGGGCATATGTAGGACCGCGAAGAGACGCCTCAGGTTCAAGGAGGTGCTACGATTCGGGACGAAACCGTTCTGGTCCTCATGTACAAGAGTAGGTATGTGGCTAAGCAAATGGTTGGCCATGATCTTACTGAGTATTTTAAAATCACTATTCAACATTGAGAAGGGGCGGAAGTCGGTCACCGAGGGCTGCCTGGATTTTGTCTTAGGGAGCGGGACCACCAATGCCTCCCTCATGGTGCCCGGCATCATCCCATTTTGTAGTGCTTCCGTATACATTTCTACTAACTGGGGAGCCAACTGTTTCTCAATTTTTGATAAAAGTCCATAGGGAGGCCATCTGTTCCCGGGGTCTTCCCAGGGGCTAGTTGTGCTATAGCTTCGCTGACCTCTGCCAATGTCACTGGGCCCAACAGTCCATCCCTGTCTTCGGTCGCCAAGCTCGTCAGAGGTATCTGTTGTAAATAATTATCAAAGACCTCCGCACTGATTTCGGCCGGCTTCCCATATAGATTAGTGTAATATTCCTTGAATGCGTCATTTATAGGGCCCGGCCTACTTCTACGCACCCCTTCCTTATCCAACACGTTCAAGATAGGCTCGGCCTCCCCCCCCGCTTCACTAACCAGGCTGGCATTTTCCCAGACCTACCCTCCTCAGACTGCAAGGAGGCGAAATATTTTTGTGTATTGTGGCATCTGAGTTGTTCCTCGATCTGGGAATGGTCTCTCCTTGCCTGGTTGTATTCCTCGTTCTCTTGTGCGTCCGCCCCCTGTCTCAGTTCCCCCTCATGTATTTTCCTCTCTAGCTTAGTCAGTTCCCTTTCAAGTGTACGTCATACTCCAGCCGATTGTCCCAGACAGAAACCTCTTGTCACCACTTTGAGGGCTTCCCAGTCCGTTGAGCTAGAGGTGGTGGATCCTCTATTGGACTGGATATGGTCAGTCAGGTGCTGTCTCAGGGCGTCTCTATATGCTGGGTCCTCAAGTGCCACAGGGGCCAGCCTCCAAGTCGGAATGGGGGGCCTAACCTCTGTCGCCCTCCATGTTAATAGTAGGGGGTTATGGTCGGACAGTGTACGTCCCAGATATTCTGAGTGGACCATTCCCCGTGCGAGATCTGCTGTGCACACCACCCTGTCAATTCTAGTGTGAAGCCGGTGAAGGCCTGAGTAGTATGAATAGTCCTTGTTGTGTAAGTGTTGTTCCCGCCAGATATCCACCAGCCCCCAAGAGTTCAACCATTCACCAAGCTTCCTGGCTATCTTGCTTGTCACTGCACCCTGTAGCGGCGGTGTGGATCTATCCAAGTCTACGTCTAATATACTGTTGAAATCACCCCCAACCAAGAGCTCCCCTCTCCTCTGGCGGGTGAGGTGGCTAGACAGTTGCGTCATTAAGGGGATCTGGTCCTGATTGGGGGCGTACATACAGCACAGGACAATCGGTGTGCCGTGCAACCTCCCCTCCAGAATCACAAACCTCCCCTCACGGTCTATGTTGGAAGATTTTATCTCGAGGGGGACCCCTGCTCGGACCCAGATCATTGCTCCCCTGCTTATGCCGAGTACTCCGTTGCAAACACCCGACCCCTCCATCTGCGTCTCAGTCTCTCAGCTTCACCAGCTGCTAGGTAGGTCTCCTGTAGCATTGCCACTTGTATATTCCTCCTCTTTAGGTAAGTCAGTATTCTGTGCCGTTTGGTCGGTGAACCCATCCCCCTAACGTTCAGCTTTATAATAGCTACCCCTTGCTTTCCTTGCTACGGCTTCCCCCTGCGTACTAGTGGGCCTCTGCTGTATTCCGAACATTCTTCCCCCATTGCCATCTTAACTTGTAAATTCCTATCCCAACTCCCCCTCCCCAGGGCGCCTCTCGAACAGTAGGCTGCCCAAAAAACTGTGCAACAGTGCAGCTTATACCAACTTTTAATTACAGTTCTCGCCAGTCTGCCTGTACGGGCGAGATTACAGTAGGGGGGTGGCCCTGCAGGGAGGGGCCTCTTGTTCAATAGTTTCACCTTGCCCTGGGATTTTCCGGCCAGCCTCTAGCCGTTAAAGGTCGTCCGCGGTCTGCGGGGTTACCCTCGGGGCCCGCGCCGAGCTGCCCGAGCCCCCAGCCGATGACATCGCGGTCTCGTCCGATTCTCCTCCAGAGCACTCAGGGGGGACCCCTCTCCACTCATACGGGCTGCTGCTTCCAGTGCCGCCCTCCTGCCCTTCTCTTTTTCATTCTGGGATGGCACCAAGCGGGGGCGGCTCCAGGCATGCCACCCTCTAGGGGGCCGGCGCGGTCCGCCTCCAGCCGGACCCTCTCTCACGTGCTACCCCGTCTGGACCCCGCGGGCTTCCAGCCACTCCCATGCCTTCTCAGGGGATTGAAGAAATGTTGTTTTACCATCTAGTATTACTTTCAGTCTAGCCGGATACAGCAATGAGTATTGAATACCGTCTTCCCTTAGGGTCCTCTTGACTGCCATGTATGAGGCACGCTTACTCTGCACCTCCAGTGTGAAATCCGGGAACAGTGTAACCTTACCATTTGCAACCTTAAACGGGCCCTCCTCTCGTGCCCTCTGTAACAGGATGTCCCTGTCTCTGTAGTGTAGTAATCTTGCAACCACCACCCGGGGGGGGCCTGCCCGGCGCCAGGGGCCCGAGGGCACACGATGTGCTCTTTCCAGGGTGTAGAAGGGGGTCAGACGGCCCGGCGCCACTACTGTGCCCAGACATTTTTCGAGGAATTCCACCATGTTCGATCCCTCTGCCCCCTCTGGGAGACCCACCACCCGTACGTTATTCCGCCGGCTTCTCCCCTCTGCGTCCTCTGCTCTTTGCTCTAGGTGTTCCACTCTGTCCCTGAGGTGCGTCATTTCGGCCTGTAGATCTTTTTGTTTTGGTTTAATTTCGGCCAGCGTGGTTTCTGTCTCTTTGTCTCTGTCTGATAATTTGTGGTGGTCAGCCCTCAGGCGGCCCAGTTCGACCGCGACCTGATTGATGTCGTGCTGCAGCGTTAACTTAGTGTCTTTGATCGCCCCTAATATTTTGTCTAGGGTGTTCTGTACTTTGATCTGCGGATGGTCCTGCATGTCCTCCCCTTTATGCCCAGAGGGTGCTGCACTATCCATGACTCTGGTCCCCTGCCGCTCCCATCCAACCTCAACAGGCGGGCCCCGCAGGGAGGGCCGCTCACCCCCAGCGAGGCACTGTGAAGCGCGGCGCCACTGCTCCTCACTTTCGGCCCAGTGGCCATTCACTGGTGCTCAAATCCCTGAGGAACGCGCCCCCGTCAGGGTCAGTCCGGGGCCCCCACCACTTCAGAGGCAGCAGGGTGGCCCCTGGCACCCCCCGGCTCGGAGAACGTCGGGCAAGACACCGGGCCCAAGGCCACTGCACCGCCTGTGCGGAATATCACTGCAGGTTTCGCCGCTCACCAGGGGGTCTCCTTTGTTGGCCTTCTGCCCTGGGTAGCTGGGGTCTCCCGACCTTTGCCCCCTGCCGGGGGGCCACCTCATGGACCAGGCCACGCACCACGAATCATTGGTGCCACCCAGGGCGTGTGCCCATCGTGCCAGGAATCACCCGGACCTGGACTGCTGCCCCTGCAGGCCTCCATGGCGGCGGGGCCCCCAGCCTCGCCCCGCGGCTCGGGCAGCGCACGTCCGCGCTCGTGCTGCTCCCGACCGCCAGTCCCCTCCACGGATCACAGAGGGTCCGTCTGTGGCCCGGCCCGTGGCCGCCTCCAGTTATCCCGGTCCGCGGAAAACCAATGCTGCGCAGCTCCCGGCGGCTCACTCCACCACGTCAGCGTCTTCTCGGGGGGCCCCCAGCCCTCCACGGGGCTCCAGGCCAGAAGGGGGCTCACTTGGTTTCCCCGACCGCGGTACCTCAGCGGCCCGGGCCAGTCCGACTCTTCTCTCGAAGCATGCTGCCGCAGGGCTAGCCGTGCCCCGGACTGCACCTTTACTCGGGTCCCCGGCTCCAGCGGAGAGGCAGGCCGCAAGCCCCAGAGCCCGCAGGCACGGCACAGGCGCACGCGGCAGGGTTTAATCAGAGCTCCGCAGGCGCCCAGCGCACCCACGCAGGTCTCCGCTCCGGCATCAGCTCTAATTGCCCCGGGGATGGCACAGGATAAACAGAGAATTTCCGGCCCCTCCGGAGCGAGGGGATTAGGCGTGCGCCATCTTCGGCTTCTTGGCCACGCCCCCGTTTTTCATTACCATGACATGTAAAACACATAAGTATATGTCCTGCCTTTTACTTAAGTGGGTGGCACAATTAGTGCTGCAGGCCCACTAGTAGCATTTCATTTACAGGCTCTGGGCACATGTAGTGCACGTTACTAGGAACTTACAGGTAAATTAAATATGCCAATTGGAGTAGGAACTAATTTTACCATGTTTAAGGGAGACAGCCTATGCAGTTTAGCACTGGACAGCAGTGGTAAAGTGCACATAGTCCTAAAACCGAAAAAAACAGCATCAGGAAAATGGAGAGAGGGAGGCAGGCAAAAAGTTGGAAGATGACCACCCTAAGGCTGTCAGGTATAACAAAGATGCATTGTTGTTCATTTTGTTTAGGGAGAGAGCAGTCGTGGCTCGTGGGGGTTACAAGGGGCGGGGGAGTGTGCGGTGGAGTGAGGGGGAACTATGAATAACATAAAAATATAAAGAGGAAAAACTTACCTGTGTGCCTCGCCGCCATTCCTCCGTCTCCCCAGCAGGTAGCACAGGCTTCCAGCCTGCCCTGCGGGCAATCCTGACGCTGCTCAAAGCAGCATTAGGATTGGCTGGAAGCGCCTAGCCAGGGCACTCCCAGGCAGACTGGGAGCCTGTGCCTGCTCTCTGCAGCCCAGCAACACAGTGACGGGCTGGAGAGAGCACAGTGCACATGTGTGTTTGGCCGGCCCGAGATGGACTGTCAAACACACATTCGCACTGAGGGAAGTGCACAGTGCACTACCCTCATCCCCGTCATCCCCAATGCCATGCACCCTTAACAACGAAAGGATAACAAACTTAGGCCCGTATTTATACTTTGTTGACGCTAAACTGCGCTAACGCAGTTTAGCGGCAAACATTTTTGCGCCGGCTAACGTTATTCTGAAGCGCCATGCGGGTGCCGTATTTATTGAATGGCGTTAGCCGGCGCAAGCAGACCGGCGCTGCCTGGTGTGCGTGGAAAAAAACCACGTACACCAGGCAGCGCCGGCGTTGGGAAAAGTGGCGCTAGGGCGTCTTAAAAATGGTGCAAGTCAGGTTGACGCAAAAAATCGCCTCCACTCGATTTGCGCCATTTTTAACGACGCCCAGACGCCATTTACATGACTCCTGTCTTAGTAAAGACAGGAGTCATGCCCCCTTGCCCAATGGCCATGCCCAGGGGACTTCTGTCCCCTGGGCATGGTCATTGGGCATAGTGGCATGTAGGGGGGCACAAATAAGGCCCCCCTCTGCCACCCAAAAAAAAAAAAAAAATTTATACTTACCTGAATGTCCCTGGGATGGGTCCCTCCATCCTTGGGTGTCCTCCTGGGGTGGGCAAGGGTGGCAGGGGGGGTCCCTGGGGGCAGGGGAGGGCACCTGTGGGCTCATTTTGAGCCCACAGGCCCCTTAACGCCTACCCTGACCCAGGTGTTAAAAAGTGGCGCAAATGCGGGGTTTTTTGACCCGACCACTCCCGGGCGGGATTTTTGTCCGGGAGTATAAATACGACGCATTTGCGTCGCCGTCATTTTTTTAGACAGGAACGCCTTCCTTGCATCTCATTAACGCAAGGAAGGCGTTCACGCAAAAAAATGACGCTATTTGCCCATACTTTGGCGCTAGACGCGTCTAACGCCAAAGTATAAATATGGCGTTAGTTTTGCGCCGAATTTGCGTTGAAAAAAACGACGCTAATTCGGCGCAAACGGAGTATAAATACGCCCCTTAGTTTTTTATCCTTTCGTTGTTAAAGGTTTCCAGCGACTGCTGCTAGCGGGGACGGCGATGCTCTTCTGCCATAGCAGAGGATCCCCCACTGGGTGAAAGTAAGAGACAAAAACCTATTAACTGGGTTTTCGGCCCAGTAAGGACACACATCTATGCTTCATATTCATAGTCATGATAAAGGACTATAAATAGGTTTGTTCAATAGCAGAGTGATGAAACAACATTATTGTCATAGAGTTTAGCAGTAAGAGACACACTCCTATCTACTAAGGTTAGGTACCCAGTAAAGGACAGACCACATGTAAATTTTCAAATTCAGTCTTTTTGTATTGCCCCTTAATGGCTCATAATTGACTGAGGTTGTAAGACTGTTCATAGTGCCTTGTTCCATGCACCACGTTACGACTACAGGAAGCTCTTTGATGTTCCATTTCAGCTCATAAATACTTAAGCAGATTCGCCTAAGCGAAAGAATAGGTATTAAGAAACGCTATAGATGCCTTACAATGCGTCCAAGTGTTCGCTTCGGCGTCACTCTGCACCCATATCGATTTCAGCTTGCTTTCTGTCTCAGTGCTCTATCTGAGGGGTCCCCCAAGGAGACAGACTCACCTGCACACATGCCATCTTCAAGATGGTGGATTGAAAAACTTTGCACAGTGACAAAGGAGAGGTGTTCAAACAATGCAGAGGTTGCTTACAAACTCACCTCCCTTATTTCTGTCACAAGGGGCAACAGGGACCATTGGACTCAACTCAAAAATACAGTAAAGTCGTATACTTTAAATTAAATAATTATTTACACAGGGACTTACACTGAGCCATATTAACTGAAAAGTGTACATTTTACAAGTTAGCCAATGTTGTTGACATAGGAGATTGTTTTCTTTCCAGTAGGACACAATTTTAGGCTGTTTTAGCATGTATGTTGTGAATCTAAATGAAAGTAACTTACTTTACCAAGTTATTGACGCATCCACATCAGAAGAGCAATTTATCATATCTTTAGCAAAAAGTCACTCCCCTAGTGCTAAACAGGCTGCACTTGACTCGCCCACAAAGATTTACAGTAAAACCTTCAGACTATATGAGACAAACGAGCCTACAATATCCCTGATCTCCTATATAAATACGCCAATGATCCATGTGGCCTGACATTAGGATGACCTACATGAAATAAACCTCATCAGATACCCTTCATATGCCCATCATTGTATCTGAGTGATCACCCAGAAACCTTAACTTTAAGGGGGGTGGAGAGGGAAGAAAATTACTGTTGATAACCAAAATTAAAAAAGAGAACACTCATCTGCCTTTACCTTAAGACCGCTGCGGAGTGGTCAACTTGTCAAGAGTGATATGTTGCTGAATCAGTCACCTTTATTGATCCCCTCCAATGAAGCGATTCAACAATGGTATGATTGCTGCCTCCTCCTCTGTTAAAGTATCCCTTTAATGAACAGAGATGCTCTGTGTTAGGCCTCTTAGGAGCTGAGCAGTACATGTCCTCTCTTTCAATGGCTTGATGCCAGAATATGCCGAGAAAGCTAGCATTATCTTCTTTTTCCATAGCAGGTCCAAGAACTCAGCTTCTAGTACATGACAATTTTGGACACACTTGCAGTCCGAGCAAGCCATTGCCACAGGCCACCACTAACAAGTTTGATTCACAGTCTGTGGTCAGCTGAGGCTTCCCAGGGCTTTATCTCGCCAAATTATTCAACTTGTCCAACTATAAAACGCCCCAGAACAAGTCTGAACTTCTATGTTTTTGGTGTTAGGCAAGGCTCGAGTTCTGTAGTCCCTAAGCAGTTATCTATGGTGTTTTTTCACCAAGTAAAGGCTTTGTGCATTTTACATGGTCTCACATCACAGGCATTAAGAGCGCCACCTAAAAGAGGGGTTGGGCTAGCATTCTGCGCATACCAAGTGTGTATTTTGTACTCTAAACAATAGATGATGTTTTGGATGAATGCTTCCGGTCCTACTTGAAATTCAGGACCTTTGGCACCAGAGGTATCTGCTGGTCCAGGTTTTGTCCCAGGCCTCCTTACATTGTGGTTATGCAGGATTTCAAAGGTAGTAACCACCATGCTTGACAGGGAGCTCCAGAAGAGATATTGTTGGAGAAATGATCTCTATTAATCTCCTTCATGAAACCTAGAAATCTAGAAACACTCTCTGGATTGACTTGGAAAATACTGTGATTCTTTTCAATAACGGGGAAAACTATTGTAGGTAACCTCTCACCTTGCACATATACTAAAAGTAATACTTAAGGTTCCCCAGAACCGTGGATATGGGAAAGACCTATCCAGCCGAGCATGGATCTGACGGGGGTCCAACAGATGCCTCGTCAGATATGATACCAGGCCACTTAACACTGGCACAGAATGATTAGGACAGAATAATAAGATCTAACTCAAAATTTATTTTGCACAGAGATGAGAACCAATCAAATGTTCACCTTCCATCCCAGTTTCCTCAACAAGCTGGAAATACCCTTTCCCAAAAGCTCTGGTGGAGGCCTGCAATGCTGGACTGGCTCTTTCTGAGAAGAAATGGGGAAAATCTAACATGCAGAACAAACTATAAGGATGGGCCCACATTCAATTTAATTGTTTCACAATTTTCATATCTTTTCTCAATGCTTAATCAGTAAAAGCAATTATAGGCACACATTGGATCTCTCACCATTCATTACAACCAAGAATCTCATATCAAAATATGACGGCTGTCGGCACAGAGTTCAATCTGATTGGGTATCCACGTGCCATTAAAATATGTTTTCCCTTCATTTTTACCCATCACCCATTTGTCACTCTCTTGATTGAATGCTTGGTCACTACTGAAGAAGTTCCGATTTCTGGACACACACACTTACTTTCAGGTTTAGTCTATCACAGTACCAAAGCTAGGGATTGAGTACCTGAAGAAAATAATAACTAGCATGGGAGGAGGAGTAAAAAACTGACATAACAAGATTTGAGACAAGTATCAAGAGACATAAGTATGAAAGTGATGCACGACCTATACATTGAGAAAGTCAGAAATGTGCCATTTTGAAAAGAGATGAGAAAATAAAGACAGAGGTTTGGAATAGTCCAAAGAAACAAACAAAATACATGGAGAAAGAGACAGTGTGACGGCGTGGGGCTAAAGTAATAACAGCTAAAGAAATACAATTGAAAATGACACATAAATGCACCCCATTCCTTTTATATGTTTTCTAACTATAATACATTTGATGGTTTTCTGTTCACTGTAAAATAGGTGTTGAGCATTGTATACAGATAAGAAACCAATTAAAATAAACTGAACATGAAATACAGTGCATTTCCCAAAAGGTTACCTTACTAGGATATGTTAAGAATGCTTTTCTCAAATCAGACAAAAACACCAACGTTGGGATGGGAAATGTTCCTTGCATGGTACATAGGAATGTTCCCCTGAGTGCCTGCTTGCATGGTATTCTGTCTTCTATTTCGACTCTGGCATCACTCTTATCCAGCTTCTCTGTAGAGGCCTAGGCATGTCCCTGACAATGCAAGCTCCAGAAACTGTCAGAGACAAGGCTATCTTTAGAAATTTCATGAACCCTTTATCAGCAAGAGGCTGCTGATTAGTTCATCATGAGCACTGCCGTTTGATTTGTGGTAGGTGCTGAGGGGGGTTCTGCAGGTCCTGTTGTTCAAGGTAAAGAAGTTTCTAAGTCTGGCCTGACCTTTTGTTTGCCTCCGATTACTGCCTTAAAAAGGCTGACAGCTAGGTGCAGTGAACTCATACTTCATTGTGTTCATGTGGTCAGTGCTTCTGATTTGGGACAGCCTCAATGCTACCTGGTACGAGAAGCATCACTTTACATAAAAGCTTTGTCTGGAGAACAGCCTGAGAAGAACATCTGAAGTTAGAACCAACCAAAACTGGTCTTGGAGTTTGACAAAGAGAATTCACATCCCTTGTCTGGAAAATGTGTATAACATTGGTATCCACTTTTAACAGCCCCAAGTTCTTCTAGACCAGCATGCTCTGCAAAGTACTCAAAGACCTGCTATGTGACGAGGCCGATTTCTGCGTGACATTCAGTCTCCAAAATGTGAGGGGACATTTCCTGCTGAAAGGTCTGCCTGGTGCCCAGAAGCCTTCCTGCCTGTCTGTTACAAGATAGAACAAGTAAGACTGGCCCTACAGGAGTAGACAATGTCAAGGAGAAAGAGCCCAGCATGATTCAAGTGTGTTGAACACTCTGAAAAGCAGACAGTACCAGAGAGCAAAGTCTGGAGTGACCCCTAATGCCAGTGGGTCCCCCAGTCTCTTTGCACAGTGTCTACCTGAAAATTGCCTTCGAGCCTGCACCAAAAAAAGCACAGTTGTCAACCACTGGAGACCATGAACTAGTGCCGCCGATGCCAGAAGATCAGGATGGCACCTCGTTACTGTGAGCCTGATTGGCCTCGGACGCCACAAATGCTGGAGGTTCAATGCTATGGTCCAGGACCAGCCATGCTACCTTCAACCAATGATGTCAGTACTAAATAACGGCTACTACCAAGACAGAAAGGGCAGGCTAATTCACCTCACCACCTGAACTGCGAGAACTGGTGTGCTGGCATCGCAAGGCTTCACTTCTACCAGAGTAGAGGGGCGGGAGATGCTCTCTCCTAGAGAGTTGGGGAGATTTGAGACTTTGCATTGTAAACTCAAGAGGGTAACATTGATAATCTGCACTTGTACCTAATTCATATCTTCGCCATGAGATATAGGAACTGTAGTTCCTAGGGTTACTAGGGTGGGGAGAGTATGCTAGAGTGGGAGGGTGTAATGCCTTCTGTAAAATACCATCGTGGATTACAACCCTCCATTTGCTTACCATAAAGTGAATTGTGTAGTATTTAGTTCTGTTGAAGTACTTCATTTCTTTAAAAGACAAGCATTGGGCTGGACTTAAGCTATTGTGTCTTCTGGTTGATTGTTGAGTTCATAGCTCTTAGCCCCCCTTTCTACTTCCCTGCGAAGCTTGTGACTCCTTGCCCTTACTACCCTAAGAGTGAAGTACATGAATGTTTGCACTTATCACACTTTGCAGAGCTGCAGTAGGTCGGTCCTACAACACTATTTTCAAATAACCTCAACCACCCCAGTTGAGGAAAAGTAATCCCTGTCAGTCCTGTGGTCCCTTGAACAGGATAAGACAATCACCTAACTATATCATGTCCAAACACGCCAAGAAACCTGCACACCCAGAGCTTCTGCATAGGACCTCGAACACCTAGCGTTCTACTGCGTTGACAACACAGAGTAAACTAATCCCATTCATTCTACACTGCACATATCCTGAACATTGTAACCCTATTTACCAGCACCATGTCTCTAGCTTCTAAACATTAAAACTCTATTCAGTGGTGCTATACATCTCATGAATATCAGAATCCCACCTGCCAGCACCATATCGAACCCACAAGAATGTAATAACCCAATCCACCAATATCATACCCAATCTCCTGATAATCTTGTGAACTGGGTGTAAAGGCACCATGCCCCATCTCATAATCATCATCATCTCACCCAGGAATGCCATGCTCAACTCAGGGGCACTGTAAACCCATCCATCATCATCAAGTCCTATCCCATCCAGCAGTACTTAAGTCTCTTTTGAAGATCGTACTGCCTCCCTGCAATCTACCAGTACTATGCTCCATCTCAAGAACCTAACCTCACTGGGCCGAATTTACAAGCAGCCTGCGCAGGTAGCAGGGCCATATCTACAAGGCCACACAAGGCCACTTTGCATGGCTTTACATGGCCTTGTAGACATGGCCACCATTCACACATTATTATGCGTGAAAGAAGTGTTCCATTGGTGTTGTTGTGGGTGTTCCCACTCAACACCCATGGAAACTGACATATTCCCAGATTTACAAGGTTTCGTAAACCTGGGAATGAGATGGTTTCCTATGCCACCCCTAGAGAGGCGTAAGAGTGGCGAAAAAGAGAGAAATAACAATATTTCCCCCCCCCCCAAGTTTCGTCTTTCTATGTAAGCTGCATTCTGCAGCACACATAGGAGGTAAAGGCCTCTCGTGATTCTTTGCAGCGCAATTTACTTATACACAATGTAATTCAAACTCCATCTGACCGTCATGTACTAATCTCACTTTGATTTTAAGCAGTTTCATTGCGCTCAGTTGACTTTGGCACTGTCTTTTTTTACCTCATTCGCCAGTTTCCTAACACTCATTCACCAGTACGGATTCTCACCTGCCATATTAAGTCCAATCACAAATATGATGTGCACACCTAACCCAGAATGTAACCCTATCCACACATGCAATAGCTCCACCATACTGCGGTGTACTTCGTACTGTTTCAATGAGTATCCTACAACCAGTTTCATCATCCTTTTTTCCAAAACAGTAGGCAACTGACACTCAGATGCTACAAGTGCATTTCCGCCTGCCAATGACAAGAAAGGGGATATAACTGAAACTACGTAGTGGTGAATGGTAAACAAGTTAAATTCTGTCTTACATTCCGATTAAACCAGACAACCTGTTCCATTGCAGAAAACGTGAAGAGGCACGGGGCCTAGTGCAAGTGATGTGCAATACTAAAGGAGTCAAAGTTTACAAAATGCTAAAACTCATATGTACAATTGCTGAAGCTCGAACACACGACACTCACATCTAAAACAAACAGTTTAATTTAGTGGAAAGGTCTGTCAGGCGTGTCAGCCTTTGTGGTACAAAGAATTGTTTGCCCATCATCAGAAGATTCATTGGTTTTATGAGCACCTGCAGAGCTTTAATTGCTGGAAAGGAAGCAAAGATCCATAAAGAAGCAGTAGAATCAATCAAGATGATTGGCCACTAATTTATCAGAAAATTATGAAGAAACCGCCGGTGAGTCAGCTGTTCCTTTCATTTCAGCCAGACGATGATTTCATAGGCTGGACAGTTGGTGAAATGATTCCTTTGCTCGTTTCATGAGGAACAGTGTGATAGTAACCGAGTCACGGAACCTGTGAACATCGGAGTGGGTGGTTCACCATTCGTCTGAGAGTAACAAATAGAGCAACTGGCTTCACCGGCCACTTCTCCGTGTAAAATCCTGAAACAATATTTATGCATCTGTTTGTCCAAATAATATAACCTTGAGTGGGGTCTGGGAAAGTTGCCTTTTGATACAAATAAAAATTGCAAGTGTGAGCTTAGAAGAGCATCCACTTCTGCCCACCTTTATGAGAGAAACCTTAGTTTATTCACTCGTGTATACTGGTGAATCCCCTTTCTTCACAACCCAACCACATATCTGCCTGCTAGAACGATTGTATAGCAGAATATCGATTACAACTATATTGTGCAATATTGTGACAGTAAGTATATATAAGTAAGGATTTACTATTCTGATATCCTACGCTTAAAAACTTTGCTAGAGAAACAGACATTTGAGGTGAGCAGATTCAGAGCGTGGTGGTGTTGTGGGGTGCTCAATAGAAAGGAGCTGCTCTCCACCTAAACTTGGGAACTTTGCTTCCTTTCTTGCATAATTATTGGTGCACTCGAAGCCAGAAAGGGTCCTGTCCTGACTTATACTGGGTGCTTGCTTGTGTCTGGACAAGCTCTACCTCTCTGATGAGCTTTAACTAGAGCAAACACGTTAGGAGTTGTTTTAATTTATTTCATTTATTCCAGGGCGGCATGGATGACACGTTACTAATTCAAAGTTGTAATACTGTACCTGAAGTGGTAAAAGTAGTAAAAGGCTTGTGTCATATTTTTCAACTTGGCGTGGAGGGCACTTGCTAATCCTATGCTTAAAGACTTTGTTGTAAAGATTGCAAAAGACTTTGTGACTCTCTAGCTCAGCATGGATCGTACTGTGTTAATCCTTCCTGGAAAGTTTCAGGGTGATTCATCAAGAGTGGGTCTAGAAAAAGGGGGAGCAGCGAATGTATTATTCGCAACGCCAGACGAGGAGCGCCAAATAATGCCCTGCAAAGGATTTTTGTTTATATGTTTGGACCCCAAAAGTGCTTCTATATGGGGCATAAGCAGGGAAAAGCATTTTTTTTAATGTTGGGGTGGAGGGCAGCTGGCCCCAGCAACATTAAAACATTTAAAAACACAGCAGGCCTCCTGGGTCATTAAATCCATGACTCCAGAAGAGCTTGCCATGTATTACTTTCAAAGCATCCCTAGCTGGAGGTGTGTGCTCCTCAGGGGGAGTGCAGGGACCCAATGTGGTGGGTTCTATGGTTGTACTTTGAGACCGGAAAAATGTTAAAAGAAAGACTCAAAGACATATTGATTTTTTTAAATAAGCCTTTGTTAAAAAAATCAATGGCAGTCATTTCCATTAAACTTGCAATGTGTGACTTTATATTAATATACATTTGATTATAATTATTAGTGACTTTTTGACAAATACAATAGGTCTATTTTATATATGTTGATATGCTCACCACTTGATAAAGCTAATAGGCCCACTTTTCTTATTTTGACAAAGTCAGTAGGTCTGCCTTAACTTAAAATGACTCCCTTGATATTGTAACATTACATAGTTAGCAGTGCACACCCATGGGGGTTTGGGTGCAGGGTCTGGCCAAAGGCTAGGCCAGGCCGGGCACCAAAACCCATTTCATGCACACTCTCAAGTAACTATAACTCATATACATATATATAGAGAAGAGTTAATAATAGTAATTCTATACTTACCTAAATATATTCCCTGTCACAATATTATGGTAATCTATTTTCTAGCTATGATATTTTTGAAGGTAGATATTTACAACACAGTATGCTGATGGAGCCCACCCATAACTTGAGGCTCATATCGAAAGGGAAACTATTGGGCTTTAGGTGCCCTGGGGCAGGTACAGGAAGTCTAACCATGCTCTTTGTTTTCTGTTTCTCAGGGCATGTCTCCCTTACACATTCTTGCATCCAAGATGGAACCTGTTCTGAAGGTCAGAATGGTCTGGCACTGAAAGCTGGGTCACATGCCAAAGGGCAGGAAGCAGAGCAAACCCAGGCACCGTTAAAACCTAACTTCTTTCACTTGGAAAGCAACAGGCATTACCCCCTAGAACATGGTCTCCAAGAACCTGAGAAAGCTGGGGAGGACTATAACATGAATATCATCTCGCCACCATGCTTGCCACTTAAACTACATTCGCCATCTCATCCTGGTCAGGTGCCTGCTAAACCATGTCTCTTTCCAACAGGGTCTTTCGCTCATCATAGTATGGCCTCCAGTTTTGATGCGACCAGAGAAATCCAGCACCCGACTCCACCTTCAGAAACTCCTGAGTTACATCGATGTGAAACCAACGCCAAAGAACTGAACCCTGACCAGACCTGCTACAGAACAGAGTTTTTACAACAGCCAATAACAGCAGACATGAGGACAAACCTCAGAATCCCTGAAAAGGCAGCGGATAAAGAAATACCCTCAAAGTTCACAAGTGATTTAAATAGCAAATGTATATCTCCCATTGACCTTTGCGATCGCACAGGCACCCCTGGATCGGATGAAGAACCAGACAAAAGAAATGGGCAATGTGCCAGACCTGCAAATTCAGGAATGCCAACAGAAGTAAACACAGAGGAGAGTAACTCTGGCCAGGATGGGTTCAATGATGACTTGAGTTCAGAAGGAGAGGCACCTCGTAGTAGCGTTGGGGCAAGTATGCGAGGACATCCATCAAATTCCTCAAATGAGACCACTTCTCCATCCTCTGATCCAGGCATTGAGGCGGACCTCACAAGCCGGAACTCCAAGCGATATTCCTCTTCTCTTCGGCATTGTGACGACCTGCACTCCCCTGGCTCTGACTCAGACATAGAAGGAGAAATTGAGGCTGCATTCTCCTGTGGTGGGCATTTAGTGAGCAATATGATATCATCCATCTCAGAGACCGAGCTGGACCTCAGCAGTGACAGCAGCAGTGGAAGGTCCTCTCACCTCACCAACTCCATTGAGGAGGCCAGTTCACCCACTTCAGATCAAGAATTGGAGGCTGAGTTGGAAGCTGGGGGAGTCATGGGAATCAAAGACTCACTTCTCTTGGCCAAGTGTAAGGATGATGAAAATATAGGCCTAGAAAGCGAGCTTCCAGAAACTTGTGTTGAGGACAGAAATGTGGTCAAAAGAGGCAGCTTATCAGAGTTAAAGTTAGAGGATTATTACAACAGCATTAACCAAGACGACACTTCAGCTCCCATTGACCAAACAGATGTGACTGTCTCCCGCCCACTAGATCTCAAGATTGATCCTGATCACAGTTTGGAGAGTATTCGCAGGTCCTTTTACCTTCCTATTGGGCCCAAACTAATGCCAGACATTGACGATGATGGAAACAGTGAATTTGATACTGATTCTGAATCCGAACCTGACCTTAGTGAGGACTCGGATTCACCATGGCTGCTGAGTAACCTTGTAAACAAGATGATTTCTGAAGGTTCCTATCCTATTAAATGTCCTGATGAATGCTTTCAGCAAGCCACCTCTGCCTGTGACACAATTTCACCTGCTTCTGATCTAGAGCAAGACATTATAGCTGATGAATTAGAAAGAGACATAGATTTAACATATTCAACTCAAACCCTGGACAAAACAGCCTCTCCATCCCAAGGTCATGTTAAATTGTCATGTACAGAGAAGAACATAGAGCTAGTGGACATGGAAACCTTGCGTAGTGCTCTCCAAACCTCTGAGCCTAGACCAGCCAGTAATGAGTCAATAGGGCAACCAGCTTACCCAAATGAGGATTCTGGCTCCTATCTGTACATGAGCAACCCAACACATGACACCATCACACCAGTGTTTACTCC
Source organism: Pleurodeles waltl (assembly GCF_031143425.1). Taxonomy (NCBI): domain Eukaryota; kingdom Metazoa; phylum Chordata; class Amphibia; order Caudata; family Salamandridae; genus Pleurodeles; species Pleurodeles waltl. The sequence continues at coordinate 782,926,364 of NC_090442.1, read as the reverse complement.
ACTCTCCAAACTGACTGATAGTTCATGCAGCTCTAAAGGACCAATAAGCTATGGTTGTAGTACAGAATCTGTAAAAGGCTTTTCCTTCAATT